>NC_052513.1:3471849-3616225 GCF_014356525.2 Nilaparvata lugens
TCATTAAGGCAACCCTTCTAAATTCAGGGAAAAGTTCAGCTCCTACCCCCATATAACCAAAAAAAGGTCGTTATTAGTCATTGCAGTAGTCATTAACACTGCTAATAGATATGACACATGAATACTCCAACACTATTCTATTCAGAACAAGTTTTGAAGTGATATATCTATTCACATGCTTTGCGCTATTATCATGACTTCTATTCAGAACTTGTTTGATTGGCTCAAGATTTATCCACTAAACAAGCGAGATTTTCATCTATTCCGACCAACTTATGAATAAATTTTCCACATGTATGAGAAAATAGGCCGCGAACAAGGAGGGAAAATCATGTAAGCCTATGAAATTGAATGCATGCGTGTTAAGAAGCAGTAGTGAGATAACCCACTTTTTCTAGTCAAAGTTATGTAGAATGGTGAAAGAGCTGAGAATCAACTAAACTAGACTTTTCCTATTCTCGAATGAGAATTTCAATCCATGAGTTTCCAGTTTCAAGATTTCTTGTTGAAAAAAGTTCAATATTCATGGATGCATGATGTTTTCTCGTCAAAACGCCGTGAAAAATGTTGAGGTTGAATTTTAAAGATTCTCCCAACAAATGTGTAGCAGGTGAATAACACTTGATGATTTTTTCAACTACAAAATGAATACAATCCCGTATCAACTAATGGAAGTGGTTTTGTGGAGATCACTCGCTTCTGATTGTAGCTCATTTTTCAATCAAAACTGTACTTAAATGTACGAAAACGTCTTAGATAAATAATTATCTTGTTATGATCAAGAGTCGTCAAAAGCAATCAAATTGAAGTAAATGATAGCTTCGACGAACTACCGCAAAATACGAGTAGTGACATAATTGCTTTTCAGTTATTTGAAATGTCAACTCAATTAACGTTGAAAATACAAGAAAAAAACCTGCACATAATACATTCTCCAATAATCTCCATTAGACAAAACACATGTGAATTGACACATCACAGCCCCAGAAGCTGTCATGACTTACGCAAATTTCTGGTAATTGAAAAAGAATAATTCTACCAGTCCTCAATCTATATTCTTGCACCAACAAGAATAATTATTGAGGAACCTGGAATATATTATATTCCAGATTTTATACAATACATTCTATGCAACCTATTCTAAAATCCTTGGGAATGACCAGAGAGTCAATTGAGGAACCAATTAAAACGTAACAGCAGTATTAGCTTTAGCTTTAGCGTAACAGCTTTGAAATATTAAGAGACATTGATTAATCTATTTTTATTAATTTTTTATATTATTTGGAACTGAATTATTTTCGTAACTGCTCATTAATTAACTATATTTTTTGCTTTCAAACATGACTCGATTGTCTGTGAATTATCTGTATATCTGAGTAATTATCTGAGTTCTGTGTAATTATTGAAAAATAATTTCAGTTGTAGCGTACGTAGATTCGTATTATCATTAACAAACCGAATAGCTAAACTTCAAATGAGGAAATTTTACGGCCATAAAGGCTGTCATTACTTTTGAAAATTTCTGTTGAATTGATAAGAACGATTTTCCCAGTCGCCAATCCATATTTTCACACCAACAAAAATAACAAATGATTAAAAATACATTCTATTCTAGTTAATAGAAACAATATAAAACCTTTTAGTACCCTTCTATTAAAAACTTTAAAATATTCTAACAAGTTTCTAATAAAAGGGTACCAAAAGTTTTGTGTTGGTTTTTATTAATTTCAATAAAGTAGATATGAACTACTGTGAAGTGATTTATTAATAAGTGAAGTGATTTTATTCTATTCTAGATACAATACAATGAATTCTATATAAATATTCTCAACTTCAACTGATTCAACATTTTTTTGTAATCGAAAACAATATTTGAACCAATACTAGCCGTATTGAATTATTCTTTTCTCTATGAATTACCATCAACCAGTACCTGCACTCACACCATATTGATAGCAGATGAGAAAATCTTGATAGAGTCGCCGGTTATAGGTCTACTATAGCCGGTTACTATAAGCGGTTAAGCCGGTCCATCTCCTTTCACTGCTGAGAGGTTATTCCGGCATCATATTATTTCATTTACGAGCCGTAAGCGCCGCTATAACGGTCCGCCATCTCTATTCTGACTGGATAGCGCTTTGTTTGGATAATAGCACGTTCAAAATGCAAACAGCCTCGACATCCTCCTATGTGCAACCGGACATTTCAATTCAACCCCTGTTAATGGAAACGGTGAATATGATAGTGGGCTGAGTTCTCTGTGTGTGTGTTATATGTGTGGTCCAGCATTCGGCTGCTCTTATCTATTTTTTGCCCGAATCGCAATGACCGGTGCACGGTGACTATCATGGCATGAAAATGGTAATTTCTATTCAAACAGTTCAGAAAATTTGCATCATAAAGGAAAGTTTTATTAAATCTGTTCAAATTCAGAATGTACTATCTTTGTTTCATTGGATCTGTTCTATTTTGAGTAGTTCAGAATGAACCATCATTTTTCCATTGAATCTATTCTATTGGATTAGGGCTACTACAGATGCAAACTAAATATTTATATGTTAATTTCTATCGAAAATGTTATGAAATTTGCATCACAAAAGATAGTTTCATCAAATCTGTTCTATTTTGAACATTTCGGGATAAATATGCTAATTTCCAATGGAACTATTTGTGGAATGTACAGTATAATGGATTAGTCCAACCCAGTAGAATAGAGAAAATTAAAACACTTAAGCATAGGTTAGTAAGTCTAAGCTAGTAGCTTTTGGATGAATATGCTGATTTCTTTTGAACCTGTTCTTAGAGTCCCAGAAAAGCTTTATATAGAATTCCCTGTTAGGAATAATAATAAGAATATAATGTAAATTTTGCAAAATCTGCTAAGTATAGATGATATTGTATCTATCAATATATGAATAAATAAATGAATAAGTGTAATAGTTTTGATTAATTTTGGGGTGCACATGTTGATTTCTATAGTTGCACTTGATTGAATTAACTTCACAAAGAACAATTGAGTTCGTTCTGTTCATTCAAACCGATAAAAACTACAAATTAATTCCCAATAGAACGTCAGTATAATCTACAATATATGATGAAATAGTTCTGCTGAGTGGCTTGAAATGATTATGCGAGTTTCAATTGAATCCGTTAATAACATTTACATAACAGGTAATAGTTTCATTGGAACGATTCCATCTGGACTATTTCAGGATAGATGTGCCATGGTTATTTCAAATTTTACACTGTTGGTGAAATTCACACTATACGGTACTGAAGAATAATTAACTAGCTTTATCCAGGGATGAATAATAATGATACAAACATTCCACAACAGGCAGTTAAGTTATGACATTTTCCTACGCTAAAATCCTTGTTAGGTGACTTCTAATAGAAAAAATGTTAAATTTCAGTTATAGCTGTTTGAAATATCATGATCATGATCAGTATCATGATGGAAAAAAAGAAAAGAACTTCAGTAGCTTGACAGCTGTGGTACAAGTTCCACACTATTGTTATTGTACATAATAATATGAACGAGACAGTCACTTGATTTTGATAACTGAAAAAAAAGAATAAGTCTTTGTCAATTTCACACATACAGAATTAGAGCAATAGTGGAAAACAAAAAAGAAATAATAATAAAACCTGAAAAAACAAATAAAATATAATTTCCTGAAGTACCTAAACATCTATACATTAAATAAATAACATAAAAAGAATAAATAAATAAATCTCTGTCACCAGTCAAATTTTGAACAATTGAGTCTAAAACCAGTCAAATTGAGCATCAGTAAAGTGACAAATAAAGGCAAAAGTTAAATTTAGTCCAAAATTGTTCAAAATACTACAAGAAAATACTGAAGGAAAAATAATATTAATTCAATAAAACCGATTTACGCGGGAAAAAAATGAAGAAAGTCTAAGTAAAATCAAAAACAGTAAAATCAAAAACAGTGAAAAGATGGGAAAAAAGAGCAACGAGAAATGTATGATAGTCTAAAGAAAGGATCAGTTGGCCTCTAGAATATTTCCTCCTCAATGTCAATCCCACATATCCACTCCTCAATTTCATTCCTGAGCTTTCTGAGCTTTATTGGATATTATAATAGATTCTCAATGACTCCATGGACTTTGGAAACTATATAATATAACTAACGAATTTGTATAAGTTGGGGCAATGTACTTCCTTATCTTGAAAGGTGAGGAGTACAAAATATTCCAATTTAGAAGTTACATCGGCGTATTGTCATGTTTGTTCATAGTTTCAGGTTTCCGATTGAATTTCTTTTTTCCAGTTGAGCATGATAGTAGAAACGTCTCCCTGATACCCTTGAACCTCTCATGTTGCCCTCTCTTGTAATACGCCATACTCTACTACACCGAGCCCCATTCATAAGACATCAGCAATTGTTGTGAATTGGCGGGAGCGGATTAACTAATTACCCATTCATAGGTAGCGGCGCGTGGAAGCCCCACATATTCTATCCCACCTCTAAATTATTCATGACTAATTAGATTGGTTGCAGATGATACCACTTGTCTCAGACATGAGAAGCCCGCATCGAGCGTCTCTCAATGAGCCAAATTAAGAGGGCATTCACTAATCTTCCGAATTAGCTGGGATTGTGCTCGTATGAGTTATGAAAATTCGAATTAGCTGAGATAGGTTAAGATCATATCCTTATTTATGTTGTTTTTGCTATGCAGATTGCTTGTACTGCAGTCATGATTTTTACAAAAAAATAGAACGATTCTTGTCAGAAGCCCACACAGCCTTGAACACTTATCCGCCTGTGACTCCAGTCACGCAAGATTATATTATTCGATTATAAATATATGTCATCAGTTCCGATTTATCAAAATTATCATTCATAATAAAAGTATTGTCTCCGACGGAACTGCTCTCATTATATTATCATTTTTACTAATAAAGGAATTACGTTTACGACTTTGTAGTTCTTTTGTTTTTCAGTAAAAAAATATTACCAACATGATTGAAAGAGATATCCACATTATGATTGATTGTTCTAACACTGAATAATGATTTCATTCATTGTGAATAAATACACCTGCTCTAGAACATGGGTTTCTCATAGTTGAGTAGGTTAATTTCCGAGAAAGTGTAATTTATTTATATTTGTAGTAAATTTCATATATTGTATTCTTGAATATTATGTACATTTTATTGATTAGATTGTTTATTTGTATATTAATGGAAATAAAATTCATTTGTATTGTATTGTATTGTAAATATAATCACATTCTATTTCATTCATGAAATCATAAATATTATTAATTATTGCCTTATTGATTGCTTTATTTAGTGTTGAAAATGGATTTAAAAAAATCTGAAAGCGCTCCACATTTGTAAGTACTGATTGTAAGTACTGGTTTTAATAACTAATATTTAAAAATTAGACTGTAGTGTCGTCGAAAATGGTTCATAACGTTTTATCATTATTAAATGCCTACAAAATGTTGTATTATGATTGATATTACAAAGAATAAATTGCCACAGTTGATATTCATAATTAATTTTATGATTAATTAGTCACGTTCTATTCCATCTACAGAGTTTTTGATGATGTTGCAATTCATTGTTGATGATTATTCAGATTTATATACTCCAAAATTTTCAAAGGACCAGTTTTAGTTGCAAAATCTCCAGTTACTTTCATATCAAGTGTAGATAGAACAAGGTATTTTTTAAGGGCACAATTAAGCTGGAGAATCTGTTATTTTCCTACTATGCTTGAGTAAATAGGATAGGATTCATTTTAAATATAAAAATTGCAAGCAGAGTTTTATTAAAACATTTCATTTCATCCAAAATAAGTTATTAATCGAAGTTTCTGAAATGAGAGAGTACGGGAAACACAGGCCAAATATTCAAAAAACCTCTGTAAAACGCCATAACTGCTGAGAGTAAATATCAGAGTGATATAATATATTATGTGGATCCTCAATATCAATTCTCTGTTAAATTTCATGTTTTTTTCAAGACTTCACCATCTATGTTTCTCCCCACCTGACTTCAGATGCAGCATTCACATTAATTACAAATTTCCCTTCTTCTGCAGGGGCGAACACATTCGGGCAAAATTATCATACGGAACCAGGGATTAATCATGTGTGTGCATGTGACCCCCTCTCATAAGGGAGTCAGCCATACGACCCTTTGAAATGATATAGAGAATTCGGGGCCTTAGGGACAGGGACAAGAAAGGGCCAGGACAAGGACAAGGGAATTTAATAACAGCTGGATGCCAACACAATTCAGGCACGCAACGTGGCAACGTCGCATATTTCAGTGGCAACCAGAATAAGCGACATTTCTGCTTGACATCGCATTGTTACAAGTTTTACTGGCCAAACTCATTCAAGAGGACTTGCTTGGGAACTTGAATGAAACCACTTTTCCAGTATGAATAAGATGTGGGCGATGGGAGTTTCTTACAATAAATTCACCAAAATATGTTGGATGAAAATGGATTATGTTCAGGATATATTGGAGAGAGGAAGAGCAGAAGACTATCAATTTAGAGATAATTGAACCATACTCTCTCTATTCTTCCATGATCAAAGATAGTTTTCGACCAAAATACACTTCAAGAAGTACCGTACTCTATCACTTTAGTGTCAATTTTCTCTTATAGGTAGATGAAGAATTTATTTTTTGCTCAACACAATATACAAATCAAATAGACCAATTTATACAGAGAACATTCCATTCATTTATATTCACTTTAATGTCAATTTTCTCTTATAGATGGATGGAGAATTTTTTTTGCTCAACACAATATACAAATCAAATAGACTTATTTATACAGAAAATATTCCATTCATTTATATTCTAAACATATTGATAAAATTTCTCAATTTGCTCTTATATATTTCCATTCTATGGATAAAACGAAATGAACATTATTTGAAGATCCCTAAATCATGATAGGAATTGAATATATAGACCTACTATACCATCAATCTATACTAACGGTAAAGAAAAATAAAAGTCTGGTGACTCCAGACAAAAAGAAAAATCATAAATAACGACAATCAGCTGAACCTCGATAGTCTTTTGATTTTTGGTGTGCCCATCTTTAATTCGCTTTATCTTATTGTCCTCTAAAGCAAAAAAGAAAATGTTAAAATAAGTTGTTTTTCATAGTGGATTCTCAATAGTATTTTTATTCTTGTATTTTCAGCCGGTACAATGTTTTGTAATAATATTTTGTGCGGAATAAATTAATATTTGAATTGAAAATAACAATAATTATGAGATGAACAAAATGATGCTCATTCTTTGCAAAAAATGATAATCATGAGGAAAGTATTGTTATAGAAAGAGATGACTACTTCTTACTCACAGAATTCCAGAATGCTAACTCCATTAAATAATATATCACACATTATAATATTATTACTCCGTTAAAACACTTTAGACAACTTCTTTAACAACGTACGAACAGCCCACAAACACTCAGGGACGAAAACTGAACTATATCGTATATTTATATGATATGGAGAGATATTTATATTACAATGAACTGGTGTCACATTGAGTTTGGTTCGGAGGTTGCCGGCTAGCTGTGTAGTTGCAGACATACGCGTGTCAACACACAACCATGTGCTGGAAATGGGTGAAAGTGCTATGCTGTCTGCACAAGTGGCCAAAAATGGACCCACGTTTCCACATACCGGTCGGACGGAGGAAGAAGAAGGAAATGAAGAAGGAGAAGAAGAAGAAGAAGAAGAAGAAGAAGAAGGAGGAAGAGAAAAAGACAGGAGAAAAAGAAGAAGAATGAGAAAGTGAAAGAGGAACAGAAGGGAGAAAGAAGGAGTGGGAATAAAGGGGGGAGAAATGAAGGGGAAAAGGAAGTGAGAAAGAACAGGGGTGGTCAGGGGAAGGAAAAGAAGGACAAGGAACAAATAGGGGAATAAAGAAAAAAGTGGAAGGAGGAAAAACAGAATAAAGGGAAGGAAAAAAATAATAGGAGGAAATAGAATAGGATGGGGGAAGGGCACAGGAGAATGGGAAGGGAACGGATAAGGGAATAAAGACAATGGTGAGACGAGGAAAGGGCAAGGGAGTAAGAGAAGGTGAGAGAAAAGAAGGTAAAGAGAAAAGGACAAAGGAAGGACACAAAGGGCAATGAAAGGATAGGAAAGGAAAGGTTGAAAGGTTGGTCTGTGTTATTGAAAACCAGGATTGAAGGCTCGGAGGGAAGGGAAGGTGGAACATATACAGGATGGTGTTTTGGGTGTTGGTGGGGAGTGAAGAGGGGGAAGTAATCGTGATTTACAGCGTTTTGGGAGAAGAATGCTCCCTGAAGAGTGAGAAGGGTGGAAGTGTGGTGCGGTTTGGGGCACTGTTAGTGTCATTTCGACGACCACCACACTCCTAAAGGATAGAAAATGGAATGGTGAGAGAGGAAGGAGGAATGATAAAGGATGGGGGAAGGTAGAAGAAGAATGTTGTAAGAAGTGGTGTGAGTGAGATTGAAAGATGAGAATGGTGGAGAGAATGATAGGGGGGAAAGAAAAAATATGAATGGAAAATGAGGATGTGAAAATGATGATTGAAGAGAATTGGAAGAAAATTGAGGGGAACAGTGGAGAATGAGTAACTGAAAGGAAATGAAGAGGATAAAGGTAACAAGTAATTAGATAAATGAATGAAAGAATAAAGGAGATTATGTTGTAAAATATTTGGACAATTTGAAATAAATAAATGAATAAAAGAATAAGAAAAAATGAATGAATAAATAAATAAATAAATAAAAATAAATAGATGAATAAATAAATAAATGGATGAATGAATGAATAATGAATGAATGAATGAATGAATGAATAAATAAATAAATGATAAATAAATGAATGAATAAATATATAAATGAATGAATGAATGAATGAATAAATAAATAAATAAAAAATAAATGAATAGATAAATAAATAAATAAATAAATAAATAAATATGGATAATTGCCTTTATTAAGAGCGTGGTTAGGACTCTAGGTCCTCTCTGCCACAAAACCCAACAAGATAGAGGTAATAGAGCAAATAAAGAAACATATAACTACTAATGAAAGAAATGAGAATGATAAAGGAAAAGGTACAGACGTGGAAAAACAAACATTAAGAAGACTATCAGTTTGGAATGGAGTAGGACGACCAAGAATAAGTAAGAATTAATGAAAAGGAAGAAAAAACCAAGATGGAAAACTTGGAATGAGAAATGATTATAACAAATGAACTAGAATATAGGAAGAAGAAACATTTTCAGTTGCAGATTGGAAAATATTGAGTAAAGAAAATGAATGCAGACGTAAAAAACAAGACCTTATGAAGGGGATGACAAAGAAGATGATGGTGAAGCTGAAAAGACCAGATGTTGGAACAGAAAGAGACTGAAGTACTATTAAATAAAAAGTCTAGGAAATTATTGCTAAAAACCTCAGATTTACTGATAGTTAGAAAGACCGGTATCGGTTGTTACTCAACTATACAAAAAAAAGACTGAAGTACGATGGAAAGCATGAAAAAGGAAACAAAAAGAATGCTAAAATTGAGGTCACCCTTTGGTGAATGGTAATCGTCCAAAAGAAGAAATAAGATAATGGAATCATATATTCATATGAGTATGAATAAGGTGGAAAACTATAAGATTACAAAAAGAGAGGAAATTAAAACAAAGAAGGGTTAGGAAAAAGATGTAGAAGTACATTATGGAGAGGAGAAGTATAATAAAGAAAACCGATAGATGTTGAAAAAATAACGAAGAACAAAAATAAAGTGAAGAGAAGAAGAATTTGTTGCGATAAATACTTGAAATGAAGATAAAGGACAAGAAAGAAGGCATAAGCAAGAATGAGAAACTAAGAGAAGTCACCAAGGGAGTGAGGATCAAAAGAGACCCAAACCCCCACCAAATGGGTGCTGAAGTTTAGCTGAGACAGTATCATCCATCTCTCTCCCTCATAAGCCATGAGGCAAGCTTCCTGCCTGCGCCATGAATCTTCCATCTCCCTCACCACACAACACAACCAGTGGCCCATTATTCCTTGTTTCATCTCTTTCCGTTCGTTTTTCAATTTTTTCTACTGTCGAGTTGATCTTATTTCTTTTTAAAACGAGGTTAATACACTGGAGGTGTTAACCGGGCTTGTTTATGGTGTTGCAGTCTCCCAGGTTATTCAGTTAACTGGAGAGAAACAAATGGTTATCCTCCAAAATGTATCACAGATTCCACGTTTTAAATTACGTTTATGTTTATTATGTTTATATGTTTAGATGTTTGGATGTTTAGATGTTTGTATTTCACCGGATCTCGAAAACGGCTCTAACGATTCTCACAAAATTCAGAACATAGTAGGTTTATAATATAAAATTTCGATTGCACTAGGTCTCATCCCTGGGAAAACTCGCTGAAGGACATTAGAAGGATAATTATTATTCATCTTATAATTAATCTGATAATAATTATTTCGTCGTCTGTTGATGATGTGAGCGAGTTCATGTGTGTGGGACTGTGTCAAAATTATGACTCAGCTGTTTTAACTTTTGTAATCATTCAATCAGGTACTTAGTGACGGTTGCAAAAAAGCCGGGTTATTTTCAATCCTGATTAATTCCAGTAGATCCATATTCTTGAAATGGTCTTCTCTGATTTGGTTCACGTGAAATCAATCAAGATTAAAATTTAATCGGCTTTTGTGCAACCGGGCCTTTGTGAGGGAGATTTTTGCATTCCTCTGGGAATTAATCTCAATTCACTGTGATTAGTTAGAACATTTCTGTTAGAACTATGAATGTTATTATAATGTCTTCTTTCATAATGAATTTTTCATTGTTTTGTACTCCAGAGCGAAGCTCGGTCCCCCCGATATTCGCAGTTATATTGCAGAAGCTTGATATTGAGACGACATCAATTGGAAGGACCTGATTGAAAGCTTCTGATACCAAAATACTTAATATCTATCAGCATAATGAATGACGCATGAGTCACATGAATTGCTTCTATGATAATGTTTCAAATACATAATTCCACACATAATTTATGTGTTGTTCTAGAATTATTGAGCACCATATATGCTTGAGAGTTGAGAGTCAAGTGTAAGAGACTTTTTTTTGCTGGTGGGTGGTGCCTGAAACAATTTTTAGTTTTTTAGTTCTCGGTAGTTAATTTATTTTATTTTCTTGTGATAAGTGTTTGATTCATTAACCTTTGATTTGTTACGTTGTTAAATTTTGGCAACAAGGAATTGAATTGAATAGAAATTGGAAAAAAAAGAGAGAGCCGACTGCGCCCTAACTTCGCTTTCTAGGAAAAATCAAAAAGGCAGTCATTCTATTCTATTCTATTGGCTACATAATTTGTCTCTAAATACATATTTTTTTATCTGAGATGCGCCTAGAAATATTGATTCAGACAATATTCCATTGATTTCAGTATACATGAGTTACATGAGCATGAGTTGGTGAAAAGTGGAGTTTTTTTTTAAATTTGATCAGAAAATGATAATTATATCAGATTTTCATCTATAATGTTCTGAACAGAATCGAAAAATCACACCTGAATCTAACAAATATTTTCTGAACAGAATCAGAGAGAATCTCATTCGTTATCTGAATGATAGTCAATAGACTGTCTGTCATTAGGGTACAGAAGTTTCACTTGTTAAATATTTGTAACTCCCTACTTATCAACACAGTATTGGAGACTGTGTATTCCAAATTAAGGTTTATAGCAGTTTTGGGCAAATTCCTGTTGTTTTTACCTGCATTGTATCAATAAGTCTATGAATAAATGAATGAATGAAACCTCTTTATTTCAATCTAATGCATGCAACTTACCATCATTTCCTTCAATCAATAAATCCGATATTATCTCACACTTGACACTTACTAGCATTCACCACTATCACTGAATTCGATACTATTTCATAACTTGTTATCTTATACTTGGTAAAATAAATAAAACCTAGAATCTAGAGACCAACAACTGGTGTTTCAAATCAAATCAAATCATTTATTTGCCATACATTAAATACATATTCGAAACAAATAAAAGAAAATACATAATTTCATAATCAAAAGTATAAAATAATAAAATAAAAAGTAAGCATAAATGATACCAAAATCATAATTAGATACTACTATTCATATGTAATTTGGCATCATCAGCAAAATGGATAAAGCCTTGCCCGCTGGTGAGAGTTACAATCAGTTAGTTATGCTTGAATAAATTTGTTATATTGTTTTTTCCTGGTTTTATACAATAACTAGCCGTCAGGCTCGCTTCGCTCGCCATATCCGTCTAGCCAGGGGGCTCCGCTCCCTGGACCCCCGACTGGATCGTCCAAGGATGAGATCAGCAGGCTTGCTTCGCTCACCTGCATTTTTCATTTGAGCATTTTTATCATATGCTAGGACGATCCAGTCGGGGGTCCAGACTAAACGTCTGGCTAAACGGATATGGCGAGCGAAGCGAGCCTGACGGTTAGTAATATAATATTCCCAGGAACAGCTCTGATTGAAGTAGCAGTGCTCAATAAATTTTTCCGTGATAAATGCATTTCAATCTTCAACTTGGTGCCAACCTAACAAAGTCAACTCAACTTAATGCCAACCTGACAAAATTATTAATTCAGTTACCAGTTAACAACTGTTTCGAAGAGGTACTCTCACTAGATTATAGTTCTATATTAACATATGGCATGGCCTTTTTCAATTATAATTAAGAGAATACATGCTAAAAGACGAACTTTAAACCCTTAAAAACCAAAAAACCACCCTTAGAGTTAAAATATTGCCAAAAGATTTCTTAGTCCGCCACTAAAGGGCCAACTGAACATACCTACCTAATTTGAACGTTTTTGGTCCGGTAGATTTTTTTTTAGTTCTGCGAGTGATTCAGTCAGTCAGTCAGTCAGTCAGTCAGTGAGTGAGTGCCATTTCGCTTATATATATATATATATATATATATATATATATAGATAGATAGATAGAGAAAAAAATAATCCACGCTTCAAAAAATGTTTTAAAAAATTAGATTATGCCTTCAATTGGGAAGAAATAGTTTTCTATCATCCAATTTTCTAGTATTTTGTAATTAATTCTTTCTGCCAGATCAAAAGGCAATTCATTAGTTTAGCTTCAATGTTATCTTAATAATTTCGACTCATTACTATCAATGGACCTGAATCAATCAGTCAAAAACTTACATCACTTTCTGTCCATACCAACTTCAATTTATACAATCAAGGTACACATACTGTGTAAAGTTACTTTATGAACATTTAAGTTAAGGTGTAACCACCTCACAGTCAACCTCTCTACAAAGCAAACTTTTCCATTTCGAATATTGGACACACCTAGTGGATCCATCTCCTAGACAGTCCCACATATCATTCTCTCTTCAAAAAGCTGTCTTCTATATGAATAAGGTCACCGACTAAATCACACACACACACTGTAAGGGTTCGCAGAGCTTCCGCATTAACAAATAACGCCCGGTTAATTATTCCATTTCCACGTTCGGATATATTCGTCAGACTTTTCTGTTCACCTGAAGGACGACCAGGCAGGCCACTACACACGCATGTATTCTTTATGATATAACGCTTCAAAAGTAGCTACTGAGCTCAACTTATGTGTGTAGAAGCAAACCATGCTAGTTCATGAAATATTCAAAGGCCACGTAGCATCCCCGACTGTATAAAATATTAATTTGTCCCTCACCCCGGAGATATAAATGCATAGAGTAGAAGTGAGGGCCGGTCTGCCTTCTAAAGCCGTTGAAAATATCACTTTTTCTCGGCAGCATTTCGCAGATCCAGAATAGCTGCAACTGCTGCTGTGGGTTGAAGTGAGAGCGATAGATACGAGAGTGAGGTGAGAAAGGGGAAGGATGATGAGAGAGATCGGAAGATGGAGATGGAGATAGTTAAGGTAGGGTAGGGTGGAGGTCAATTCGGGGAGAGAAATAAGTAGGGGAAACGGACTGGGAATAGGAGTGGTAGGGTAGGGTGGAGGAATGTACGAAGACAGAGATGACAAAGGAGGGAAAACACTTGGAATGAGAGAGGTAAGTAAGGTGTGGTAGGGTAGAAGTAGGTACAGAGAGGGAGAGAGATGGAAGGAGAGAAAAGACTAGGAATAGGAGAGGAACGATACAAAAAGAGAAGATGTAGGAGGATAGAAGATGAAGAAGGATATATAAGGAGAAGAGAGATAGGTAGATAGAGATAAATGAGGTAGGGGAGGGTTGTGGTGGTAACGGGGAGAGAGATGAGAAGGAGAAAAAAGACGTGAAATAGAAAACGAACAATACAAAACGTAAAGATGTAGGAGAAGAGAGATAGGCAGAATTGAGATATTGATAGGGTAGGGTAGAGGTAGATAAGGTGAGAAAGATGAGAGGTGAAAAAAGATGAGGAATAGGAGAAAAACGATGCAAGGAGAAAAGGTGTTGGAGGATAATATATAAGTAAAGGAGGAGTTTTAGTGAGTTGAAAGTAAGTAGTCGGGTTAAGAGAAAGCGATGAGTAGGAATTGGGAGGGAGTGGATGTGGGAGGAATGATATGAAAAACAAGTGGTGACGGGGTGAGGAGGGGTATTAAATGAATATAATAATTAAAATTGTTAATAATAATTATAGAAAAAAATTATTAATGAATATTGAAGTGAGACAGAAACTACTTCTAGAGAGAAGTAGAGATGTTCAGAAAAAGGTGTGAGAGAAATAATTGAGGGAGAACGAAGTGAGAAACTGGAGATGTCCGTATGACAAAAAGAGGGAATTAGTGTGAAAAAGAATAGTTTAGAAAGATCATCGAATCGATTGAGGAAACAAGGAGACGGGAAAATAGATGTGGAGTAAATTTGAGATTAGTGAAAAAAAAAATTGAAAGTTCGGAGAAGACATATTAGAAGGACAGATACCTAGGACAACATAGAGCCAAGTAGTCATAAGACCGGAAAAGAATTCACTAGGAAGAGGAATATTAGGTTGTCAAGCAGCCAAAAACAACGTAAAGAATAATTATAATATTCCTCTTCTGCTAGTACCTATTCGTTCCGAATATTGGCGATCAGCCTGACTATCGATATCTTATTTACTATCGACATCTTATATTTATGCAGTCAACCTGAGAAGTTCTGTCAAGACAAGACAACCAGCTAGTCAAGACAAGACAAGACAGGTTTAGTCACAATACTTCACATAATTGCTTATGAAGACATGTCTAATTGCAATGACTAATCGGTGTGTGTTGCTTCATCAGCAACTATGTGAAGTAATGTGACTAATCGTGACTAGTCTTGCCTTGACTAACTGATGTGTGCCCACCCTTTGAGGACAAGGTACGCTGCTTTCTCAGCCATGATATTCTCCTTTTTTCTGGTCCTCTTCTGCCATAGATCTTTCCATATAAGATTACTGGAGGAGAAGATTGTATTATTAAGAGAGAATCAGAAAGGAAAAATGGACAGAATCATTAGGGAAAGATGAAAAACAAATTGAAGGGGAGGAATTCCAGGACTTAGAGAAGTAGTAACTTAAGGGAACAAAGAAGGAATAATAATTAAGAAAGGAAAATATTATGAAAGCTTCAAAAGGTTAGAATGTGGGTTTGACGAAAAAATAAGTAAGAAATTACTTGAGATGAGAAAAATGTAATACAGACAAAAAGTGAAAAGGAATAAACAGGTGATAGTAGCCTACAAGGAGTGGAAATGATGTTTGCGTGTATTCAGAGTCGATCTTCATGAATAATTGATTATTACGCTCCATAATCCGTCGTTATCCACCTGCATAATGGCGGAAGCTCCCGTTCAAGATTCTGCGAGATGCTTGTCGGATCAGGTAAGATGCTAGAGAAAGGTCAGGGTTGAGAATAAACTTCACTCAGTATCACCACAGTAAAAGGAAACGTACCGTTCTCTAATCCGTGGTATCACAATTGATAGAGAGAACATAGACAATGTTTATTTTTATTTATTTTCTGTATAGTTCTAAAGGTGATGTGAGGTTGATATCCTTATTGAATAGAAACGATTTGATATTGTAAAACCACTAGTTTATCAAGACGATTTGAAATACGAGTTTTGGTTGTTACATCATTATCAATATGTAGAGAACTGGTGTAAACAATCTCTAGATCCCACTAGTTTACTAGAGATGGATATTTGTGTATAGTGAGGTCCACGTTATAATAGCAGTGTTTGATAAGCAATGGAATTGCTATCTTTGTCTATCATTTAACAGAACGAAAAGCGCTGTCTCTTTCTCTGTTCTGTTGCCGGGTCGTCTTTTAACAATGTAGAAATTGATGATTTATTGTCAAAATATTTCATCTTAATTATGAAAATTCATGATGAAATTATTAGAAACTATTATTGTATATATACCAGAAATATATTACACATATAGATAAGTTAATATAACATTAATAAACCTATATCAGATACCGTCTATAGAAGGCATTGACAAGACGATGGATCGGCAACGTTGTTCTCCTATCTTTCTCCACTGCCATTATAGCGTGGACCTCACTATAGCAATAATTAGTACACAATTTTATATTCAATAAATGAGTGGTTTTGAAAATATCAAGTGATTTCCATTCAAAAGTATCTTCTATATTAATTATTACGGTTCATTTACTCACAAGTAGATGTTCTGACGCTGTTGTTCATTCTTCTTTTCAGCTCAATACTTGATTTCGTTGTGTCCAAAAAGCATTCAATTCGCTCAAAACATATTTATTATGTTCTGGTTGTATCGCTGATTTTCACAAGAAAATTTATGTTCAAGATCAACTCCAACTGCAGATAGTGCCTTGAGCTTTGAAACACTGGGTGTTGAGAAAATAGAACATCACCAGTAGAGAGAAAATATAATACTATGTTAAATAGAAGAGAATATATTTTAGTGGACATGATCTTGTTGGAAAGGAGAGACAAGAACCAGAATGGAGTAAGAAACGGTAGAGGAGAAAAATGAGAGTGAGAAAGGATTGTATGGTGGAGGGGCTGGTGGAGTAGGAAGAGAAGGAGGAAGAGGAGGAGTAGGAGGAGGAAGAGGAAGAGGAGGAGGAGTAGGAGGAGTAGGACGAGGAGGAGGAGGAGGAGAAGAAGAAGGATGAGTTGGAGGAGGAGGAATAGGGTGAAAGAGTGTGATTTGGATGGGATTGAATAAGAAGCTCAAGGTGTTTTTACCCTACTCTGGGGTGAAGTTTTTAGAAAATAGAGAGCTGAGAGGGGGCTTTGGAACAGATTGGATGCTGGCTAAGGGGTGGGACAGAAGTGGTCTGAAATATTTACAGTTGTTTAGAATCCGAGATGAAATTGGAATAGTCTCGTGAACCTGATTGGGATTGTCCTAATGCATAATAGAGAAGAAGAGTTTATGTATTTGTATCTTGAATAGCAAATGACATCCACTTTTATTATGACCATACCAACATTTTTTTCGAGGTTTGTCAGATTTTTGGATAGTTCAGTGAATAAATTTAATTATATCATGCCCTCTAATGAATGGAATGAATGAATATGATCCATTCAATCTCTATCGATTCATTGATACAATCTCAATCACATTATCTCAAAACTAGCTTACTCACTTATTCGTGAAAACCAAATCGAATGGGCACAATAACAATGATAGTTATTATTTATTCTATGATTCAAATTTAACAAAAAATATTCGGATTGGCCAGAGACATCGCGTATTGGAAATATTTTATTATATTAAGCGGCAATTTCTGTATATCTGTTTATATTCTCATATCTGGTTATCTGGTTATTTATGTTCAACGGATCTCAAAAACGGCTCTAAAGATTTTCACAAAATTTGGAACATAGTAGGTTTATGATATAAAAATTCGATTGCACTAGGTCTCATCCTTGAGAAAACTCGCTGAACGACATTAAGAAGATAATACTCTCCTTGGCTGAGACAGCTGAGACTTTCGTCGCCTGTGAATAGTAAAAAGAGAGCGAGTGATTTTGTGAAAAATCAAAATATCGCATCCTCGAAATTCACAAGCAGGCGTATAGCCAGCTGTAAAATATAAACACGATCATTTTAGAGAATTGTTTTCTGTT
Source organism: Nilaparvata lugens (assembly GCF_014356525.2). Taxonomy (NCBI): domain Eukaryota; kingdom Metazoa; phylum Arthropoda; class Insecta; order Hemiptera; family Delphacidae; genus Nilaparvata; species Nilaparvata lugens. The sequence continues at coordinate 3,489,962 of NC_052513.1, forward strand.
TATCAATAAATAAAAATAACGAGCGAAGCTCGGTGCCCCGATATTATCTTATAAATGAAAACTCTATAATAAGAGAACTTCAAACTGTACTATCACTGTACTGTCATATTCACTATTACATCACTCAAATACATTTCTGATATTCATTTACCTAGTGTTATAGTGAGTTCTAGTCATTAGTCATTACCTAAGTTCTAGTAATACTATTAGTCTTGAATTTAAACTTATAAGATACTGGACTCATAAGAGATAAGAGGGGTATCTGTCAAAAAGTAATAACGATCATACAATAACTGCATTTCTATCATTGTGATTTCTATATTCTTGTGAGTGATAGTGTACCAATAATCATTATGGTATACTTAACTAACATAAACATCCATTAATTCCCAATAAAATTTAAAGTTCCTTATCAATTACTGATTTTTTCCAATAGGTAGTGCCTACAGATAAGTATCAGTGCGACACTATACAACGCACAATGTACTATATTTCATGAATAGTGAGATTTGGATTGGTAATCAATTGATTCCATTCCAATAAGGGGGCATCAATAAATATTATAGCCCAAGATACGGTAGAACATCCAGTACAATATTATTCAGCAACAAATCCTACAGAGAGAACAGTTTCCTGATTTCCGCATATTTCTCGTTGATCTTGAGCCAGATAATCGGCAAAAGGTGTGAAGAGTAAGTAGGCTATCATTAACAGTCCGAGAGACTGGGCTGGATTTTTATGGGGCCGTACATTCCTAATGTGTCTGTGTATTTGTTACTTATTCAAGAGAATAGGTTGGTGTGTGTGTCTTTGTCTGTCACTTACTCATGAGAATTCATGTGTATTAGTGTAATTGTTACTTACTAAGTAGAGTGTAAGTAAGTGAGAGTCCATGTGCAATTGTGTATTTGTTACTTACTTATCTATGTGTGTCCGTGTATTTGTAGCTTGAACATGTTAGTGTGTGTTAGTGTTTTACAGTGTTAGTGTTTGCTAGTGTTAGGGAATGATGCAGAGACCACTTGCCAATTAGGCATCTGGAGCCGATCCAAGCCTTACTGTCAGGGTTGGCGCGGTGCCTTATATATGTATGCAAAGCAAACACACACACGCACACACACTCGCACACGCGTGGGAGTCGTCGACAAGAGCGAGGTTCAGGTGTGTAGCGAAGGGTTGAGCCAAAGTTGTTCCGAACTAGATAAATTTGGAGGATCAGCTTGTAGAGACAGAGAGTTCAGTTAAAAGCGATAGATTGCAACAGATAAATTGATGCTTCCCCAATTATTGATTATAATCAGTCCGATCTTTATCATATTTGGATGAAGATTATGTGAGAGAATTCTATAATATCAGATGAATGATACTGAACAGAATATTATCAAGTCAAATTGAATTACAAGTTGGAGTAGATGCATTTAACAATATCCTATGATCACATGAAAATATTTTACTATTATATGAGTTGGAGATAAAATTATTTGGTTTTACCTATCACACAAGTTTCTCAGTTTCTATGCAATTAAAATGGATAACCTCGAATACAAATGCAAGCTATTATGTTCAACATGAAAGATAAAACTCATCAGTTGAAACATGATATAATTCAGCATTTGAGAATATTATACTCATTATTTGAGTACAGAGCTGTCAATACCATGTTATATCAATGAATGAATAGCTGTTATTTTCTAGATCCAAGTGAATAATATTTCCATTAGGCATATTTGTTTACGTTCTCAAACAAGTAGGGTACATTCTTTCTTGTGTATTATGGAATTCTTGATAGTCCCTATGGAGTAGCAGAGAAGTTATTGAAATCTGAGTTTTATTACAAAATTTCTTTGGCTCAAAGTTATAGCCATTTTTCCACTCATTCTCACAGGGATGAAATAATCTTAATTAGTGGACAGTCCGTTCACAAATTTGAAGAAAGAATTTCGACGAAGATGAACCATGATTCTTGAATTGATACAGGGGTATCTAAACTAGAATTCTACCAGGGTGAGTTTCAAGAGCTTTAAAAATTTCAAATTACATCATCATTCATTTTTTTTGTTAGCTAGCATTAGTTTCTGTTTCAGCTAATGTGATTTATGTACGTTTCATCAGCTCACTCTGGTGAATCAAGTCTTCACCAATTTTTTTTTCTTAGAAGTAATCAAAACAATAGCCTCAGTGCGGGAGTAGATAATCTTGTCAGCTTAATTTTAGATCGGACCCAACCACATCTAAATCTGTGGTAAACAGTCTGGTTTTCGTCTGACAATGGTTATTATTGGACAAGGACCGATTTGCATGTATGTGTTGGCGGTGAAGTGATGGAGGGGGAGTCTGTCTAGACTGTTACATTAGTTTTGCGGTTAGTTGTAATTGAGGCTGTATTCTGTGCCATAATATACATTAAGCTAAGTGCTTTCAACTTAACCTCTATATCCTTTATACACTATCATCATAATGCCCACTTGCAATATGCAAAATCATATACAATAATAGATTTGAACAGCAATATGCAGGATATTCATTGCAGCGATCATCGATCACGTGTTGCAGTCAACAGTAATACAAGGTAAGAGAATAAATTAGTCAATACTGTGGGATCCAATAATAGAGAATTTCCCTTTTGGTAGAGAGTTAGTGGGGAGGATATTTTTAATATTCTTTCCGAAGAATGGACATTGATATGTCCAAAGCTCCGCCAATTTATGTAGATGCATAACAATATAATTATTATCTATAGTTATTATAAAATTACATTGCATTTTCATATCATATACAGTTCAATATTTATTTTCTTAGTCTCCATTATGTAAATTCATCTATAATTTTGCTGTATTGTAAGCTATTGTATATAAGTGTATAAGCCAGTATTTATTGTAATCTACATGAATAAAGTACTCAATCAATCAATCAATCACGTGTATCAGTCAGCAGTAATACAAGGTAAGAGAATAAATTAGTCAATACTGTGGGATCTAATAATAGAGAATTCCTCTCAAAATAGATTTCATTGTGGGCTGTTATTACGGAAATGTAATAATTATATTTATAGGATGGAATTATGGTACCGTTTAAAATTAATAAAATAATAAAACAATAATACAAATTGTATTCATACGTTTAAGTAATAATTATAATACTCTCTGAACTTACATTAAGCAAACCTCAAAAATTGTGCAAAATTGAGCATTGTGTTTTCTCATATTTGTCTTTCATTTTATTGTGAATCCTCTAGCTAATGATGTAATGGTAATAGTCGTAGGTTGAAAATTTTCCACTAGACAACATGATCAACAATATCGATGATGATAATAAATCTGATACAATTTTTTTGTGAATTTAGTTGCTACGCTATTTCACTTCTTTACAACGGTAAGGAATATAACTGCAGTAGCTCAGGTAGCGCGAACATTATTTTTTATCTTGGTTCTATGTGAAATCTCAAATGTAGTTTGTAATTTTGTAATAGAACTTTCTTGTCTGGTTTCGTGTTTGGGAGTGATTTATTAAGATAAATATTGTAAATTGAAGTAGAAATAATTTTTTTTGACTTGAAATTGTGTGTGAATTAAATTACGAACTCTACAAACCTCAGAAATATTTATTTTGAATTAAGTTTAAAGGTAGTTAAGGGTGAATGCCTGTTGTTTTCATCTGGAGTGTATGTTTCTGTCTATGAATAAATAAAAAAGTGGAGAAAATGAATAATTATTATGGATTATGAATTTTGGAAAAACTGGAAATCCGCGTAATCCAAACGTTGTTTAGTGAAAACTCGATCTCTCTGAAAAGCACCATCAAAACCGTGCATAATATGATCCAACAACCATGTTTAAATAGTTACAAGGGATGAATATCTTGAAATATTGTTGTTTCAAATCAACTATGACCTCAATGAACTTTCTATGAAATCTGGAATAAGATGTCCTATATCACCTCCGGAAATAACCTAGTTTCTAACCTTCAGTAGTTTCACCTTAATTCAACCTTAGCAGTTCAACCTTAGTCTAACCTCTAGTAATAACTTGGATAGTTTCTTGTGGAGATAAGAGAAGACAGAATTCAGGACAGTACAAGTTTTTTAAGAGACAAGAAAGTGCGTGAGAGAGACGAAGACGACGCCAGAAAGGTTGAGGAAGTCTAAGACGGCTACAGGAGCAGAAAAAGAAGAGGAAGGAGAAGAAAGAGAAGAAGACGGAGACATCCTTTGTGGAAGAAGGAAGTGCATTGTGGGTAATGACTCTCATTAGGACCAATCTGTGTTCCCCGCTCTCTCTCACTCATTAGGGCCAATCTGTGATCCCCTCTTTCTTACTCCATTACACCTATTATACACTTTCTTCTTCACACCCACTTTTGTCACCATTCTTCTTCTCCCTCATTCTATTGTCAACAACTGTCGGCAGATATCTTCGGGCAACAACTATCTCATCAGGGGTAAGGGAAAGTATTCCTTTTTGAAAGCAGTTTCCCCAACTGTGAGCAGCACCCAGGTCCTTTGAACGGTACGCGAAAGCTGGCTTCACTTTTGTATACCTCATAGCTTTTATGACTGTAATAGAAAGCAATCTCCATATCCTTATTCCTATTGGAGCTCGTCGGATTCGCATTGTATCTTTATTCATTCTGCTATTTCTCCCTCTATCTTGGAATTTCTATGGAATCTTCTGGTCCACAATATTCCGTTTAGAGTGGATACCATTATTATCAGTACCGGTGCTATTGGTCCTCTTATCTATTTCTATGCATGCTATTCCTGATATGGAAAAATGTAACCTGAAAGCCATATTAGACTCTTATTTTCCACAATCCATGATATTCAGTCAAACCAAAAATTGCCAAATGGATATGCTTTCCTTTCTCTACTCTCAAAGCATGAGTTTCCAGAGAAAGGAGCGAACATAATCTTGTCATTTGGATCAATAGTATATTACAATATTTTTATGCATCCCGACACATAGACTCCATAGTGGGATGCAACACAATACTTTTAGGGAATTAATCCAAGTATGTAAAGGACTTTTTCCATATTGTAAATGGTTTTTTTTCATGTATAATAAATGCCACTTTCGAACTTTACGGAGCAGAAAATCAATCGTTTGTATGGGTATACAATGAAAGCAATCGAAATCAGATCTATGATGATAAACACTTGAATAATGTCCGATAATTATAGTCAGGAAACAGAGGTTATCATTGAAAATATTGAAAGTATTCGATGCTCATTTTAGACGGTTAAGTGGGGAATGCATTGAGCTGAATAAAGTAAGTTTGATGGGGATAGATTGAGCTCTAAAAATAAGATAGTTGGAAGAGATTATTGTATGTGTGATGGATTATTATATAAAAATGTATTATTGGATATATCTGTCTAGAATTTATTATTGTTGAAGTTAATACTGTTATTACTTGTTTCGTTTATAAAATAGGAATAGGTAGATATTTAAAACTGTTATTATTGTTGATTACTATAAATTAATGGTATTTTATTAGTATGTGAGAAATGTAGTATTGGATAAATTTTATAAAAAAAATCATTATTTTTGTAGTTGAACTGTTATTGCACGTCTATAAAATATGTATATGTATTATACTGGAGTGCTATGATTGATATGGAATTGTTATTACATAAAAATGTACAGATAGATATTTTATTTTAAAACTTCAAATTTTTCGAATGTGATAGATATATTCTTCTGTAAATTAGGAACATATAAACATATAGGAACATATTACTAAAGTACTCTTACTTGTGATATATATTTAAAGCATGATTTAAGACATACCAGTAATGTGATATCATAGAATGTAATGACTGTATTCAACTCAACTCGTTTGTATTAGCATATGTGCTTGAAACAAATAAATTTATTTATTCATTTATTTATTTATTTATAATAAATTCCTCTAACATGGGTTGCATGACAGAGAAAAAATGATATTAGAATTTATCGTACAATCCTCAAGGTAGGAGACCAATGTCTATCTCTCTGTTCATAACAAAATTCGATTTATTGCAGCTTGAACAATGAATAACTTTATCATTTCTCCTCAATAGCTTGGCATACGCGTTACAAGGCAAAATCATAAAAGATTTGCAGAATTTCTCTCTTCGTGGATCCTCTATTTTGTCGCTTTCTCACAGATTTTTTTTCTTTTTTGGTAATTCACCAGAGTTCTCTGAACCTGTACCTTCCAAGATATTCTTCTTTTCTAAGATTGTCTACATCTTATTGCTATAAATATGTCCCTCCACTTCATACCTAACTTTCCTCTGCATTTCTCAATACTGATGAATCAAGAGCAAACTCTATAATCTGTAATACTCATATTCTATCTAGCACCTCTTTCTTTCTCTATTTCTCACTCTGTAACACCCTCTCTCTCTGACTGTCTCTCTCTTCTATCTTAATTTTTCTGTTATCTATTTCTCAAATTGTCCTTCTCTCTCACCCTCTCTATCACTCTCTCTTGCTCTATTTTCTCCTAATTTTCCTATCAATTCTCTCACTCACACTTTCTTCCTTTCTGTCTGTCTCTCTCTCTCTCTCTCTCTCTCCCGGTCGCGTGTTAATGGGAAGGATATTTTATATCCTTCTAAAAAAATCGACAATTATTTGTTGAAACACCGCCGATTTATGAAGTTACATCACATTATTATATTATCGCTATTCCAATTGAATTATTTATTTATTCTCATTGATTAATTATTTATATGATGTACACTTATTATATCAATCAATAAAAGAATTATACTTTGTGAAATTCGTTGAATAACTAGCATTATCGTCATTTAATGTAAATTGGTGTATAAGCCAGTAAATATTGTAATATACATAAATAAAGAAATCTAATTCAATCTTATCTAATCTCCATCACTCGCTCTCTTTCTCTCTCGTAGCCATATGACACTGCTGATCTACCCCACAACTCGCCAAATTCGGCGGACAAAGGCCTGTTCAGCGTCTGACAGGACTCGTCAATGTGAGGAACACTATGACGTCATAGAGTGACGTCACCTCAGCCACATCTGCTGTGTGATTGACGCCCGCCAAAACCTGCCGCCCGAGTCAGCTGACATTGCTGAACGTTGCACTGCAACCGAATCAGCTAACTCACTAAACGTCGCACTGCAACTGGAACATGTCTAAACGTCGCACTGCAACCAGTCAGCTGACATCACTCACTCCCTAAACGTCGCCACTGATTGATGCACACGTCCAATTAACTCCAGTTCCCTACTATGGCTGACATCTTGTCACCGCAATCGTCAAACCGCACTGTCGCTGATATGCGTTGAAACCCATTGTTTCCCTTTACAAACACTGATCTAATAGATTGATTCCTCAGCTGCAATTTCAATTAGAATCTGATCAGATTTGGCTTTTATGTCCAATATATATATACTACAAAGAAAGTATTCTGTATCCATTGTTGGATGAAAATTCCGGGACGTTCCCACCTCGATTGATGTATTTTCTGGGCCAAATAATTTGGCTATATTGGCCATTTTGGCTATTTTTGCTATATGGCTATATTTTTTCATAATTATTACTGATCCATCAGTGTGGGACCGCCAGTTTGAGGCAGTAGCACACATCAGCAGACTGACGTATGTAGCAGACAGACGGAGTAAAAAATATTTTCCTAGAAATAATGCACCGCAGAGATATCTGAATATATCTAAGATATTTGCTGTCTGCATTTATGCTATAAAATGCTTTATGAATATATATATCTGTTGTCTGAATATGCCCAGTCTGTCTTAATTTATATCTGCTGTCTTCTGCATGCAGACGTTTCATTATTTTCTTTTAGACTGTCTGCATATGTGTGACTGTTGTGGGTGTGCTTTCGCCTTCAATCCGGAAACAAGGAAGTAGACCAGTTTTGATAACACAGATATCACTGTTGTAGTCGATAAACACAACTGTTTTCTTTGAAACTCATTTTATTCATATTTTATTTATATTACATTTTATATACTCATTCTATTTATAATATGAGCCCATGGATTAATTTATTTCTCATATTTTCTCATGTAAGTTCCAGAATGAAATAGTATTGAATTGGATACTATTGAATTGCAGTTTCAATAGAATTCGACAATCTTTAGTCAAAACAGATTTTCAATATTGAAGTGAATCCGAGGGAGTAAACTACCATTTGCAGTCGATAGACGTGAACCTTTCTCATATAACTAACTTACATTGACCTATTGAATTCAATTGGAATTCATTTCTTCGAATTTCTCTCAATTTTTATCGCTCAAGCAGCAAGCTTCAATTGAAATAGAGAAAAATAAACTGTAGAAATATAACAGCTTCAAGAATAAGATTTGAGATTGTGATATAAATGCAGTACTGTACTTCAATAGTACTTTACGTAACAAGTCCGGTAACGATAGTTTACCGCAAAAGCATGATCGTTTCTGTCATACGAATGCGGTAAATACATTAACGTACAAGTTACATACAATATTTTTTGTCATACTTATCTGAGAAAGAATAATATTGCTGAGAAACAGAAATTTTATTACTGCTGCTACAGACATTACCTGCTGCTGCTCGAGCTACTGCATTCTATAAACATGACCTAGCCCGTAGCGCCTAGTTCATAACAGACAGACCCTTCGAGCTCAAATAAAATAATAAAGGCCTAATAATAAATTATAAGATTTCAGATGAGTTCTCATAACTTGAAACTCCTTAAATGAGTTCTTAAATTATTTGAGTTAGTATTTTAATTACTCAGATGTTATAAGGACTTAGTAGTCCTAACATACTCGACTGTAAAGAGAACATATGATCTCTTTCAAGTATAGTATGCTGTAATGAAAATCACATGTTTTATTGCTCTGCAAACAGCTGTTTACCGGCTTGATTTAATGCATGGAAAACAGCTGCAATTGAGTAAGTATGACAAAAACTGACAGAAGAGCCGAAAGGAATTATGCATCTTATTCCTGCTGAACCAGTGCCTTTATGATAGAAATACATCATACTAGAAGCACTAGGCACAGAATACATTATAGAAGTTTTCTCTCCACTAGGTAAGCTGAAAAATATTTTAACACTCTTTCCATCTACGATAACATTTCTTCCCAGTTCCGGAAAAAGAATAAACGAACGTATGCACTTCAAAGGAAACATCAATTTGGCAAGATAACCATATTATTTTGTTCCGTGGGAAATTATCCTAATAAAACGTGAAGCAACATGGTATCAGTAGTGCATGAAGACTCTACTCTGTACTCTGAAGCAAAATGAAGATGAGGAGTTCATTTATGGAACTCTACGGGTTTTATGAAAGAAGTCTCTCAGGTTTGAGTGCTGCCTTTTTATATTGCACTATATACAGACAAAGCATCAGACGTGCTTTTTCAACCCCGCTATTCTGCTCGGAATCTCAAAAGAACAAATGCAGCTTCATGTCGAAGAATAAGCCTTTGGTATTACAGGTGCAGAAGCCCGGAGTCTGCAGTTGTGAGAAATTATATATCCAAGCCAGGATTCTGCCGGTGAGATCCATAAAGAGTGAAGTGCACACTGGAATGGAGAGAAATGGAAATGAGGGGAGTGTGTAGAAGAAGGAGGAAGGGATGAAGGAGGAAGGGAAGAAGGAAGGAAAGAAAGAGGAAGGGAAAAAGGAGGAAGGGAAGAAGGAGGAAGGAATGAAGGAGGAAGGAAAGGAGGAGGAAGGGAAGAAGGAGGAAGGGAAGAAGAAGGGAGAGCAGAAGGAAGGGAAGGAGGAGGGAAAATAATGAGGAAAGGAAGGATGAGGAAGGAAAGAAGGACAAAGGGAAGAAGGAAGAAGGGAAGGAAGATGAAGGGAAGAAGAAGGGTGAGGACAAGGAAGGGAACGAGGAAGGAATGGAATGATGAGGAAGGAAAGGAGGAGGAAGGAAATAAGCGGGAAAAAAAGGATGAGGAAGGAAGAAGGAGAAAGGAAAGAAGGAGGAAGGAAGAAGGAGGAAGAAGGAAAGAAGGAGGAAGGGAAGGAAGAGTGAAGGAAGGAAGAGGAAGAGAAGAAGAAGGGAGAGAAGAAGGGAGAGAAAAAGGGAGAGGAGAAGAAGGAAGAAAGAAAGGGGAAAGAAAATAATGAGGAAGGAAAAAAGAAGGAAGGAAAGAAGAAGGAAGGGGAGAAAGGGGTGAGGAAGGTGAGGGAAGAAATTTGGTGGTTATAATATGATAAGGAGGAGAAAAGGGAAGAAGAGGAGAGAAGGAGTAGGAGAGGAAGAGAAAGGGAATGAGAAGAAAGAGGGATGGCGGAGTAGAAGTGAGGAGGAGAAAGAAGATGAAGGAAAAGAGAGGAGAAAATGAGAAGAAAAATAGAAAAAAAAACTAGGAAAGCTAGGAGGAGTCTGATGAAAAACGAGAAGTAAAGAGAGTGGGAGAAGGGAAAAGAGTAAATTGTAGTTGGGGAAGGAGAGAGGAGTAAAATAAGAAAAAAGAACTGAAGGAGAAAAAACAGAAATAAAAGATACAAAAAAGTGATTGTAGCAGAAGGAGATATGGAAGTAGGAGGTGGGAGAGAAGCATTTGAGGAAAGAGAAGCAGGATGAGAAAGACGTGGAGAGGAAGGAGAAGAAAGAAGAGGAGCAGGAGGAAAAAGACTTGGAGAAGAAGAAGGAAAAAGAGAAGCAGGGGAAGGAAGATCAGAAGAAGATTGAGAAGAAAGAGGAGCAGGAGGAGAAAGACGAGGAAGAGAAAAAGAAAAGAGAGGAGCGGGAGGAAGACGAGGAGAAAGAGAACAAAAAAGAGAAGCAGGAGTAGAAGGACGAGGAAAAGAAGAAGAAGAGAAAGAAAGAAAAGAGGAGCAGGAGGAGAAAGATCAGCAGAGATTTATAGAAAAGCAAGGAAGGGAGTATCAGCAGAAGGGAGAAGAGAAGCAGAAGAGGTGAAAAAGTTGTGATTAGAAAACAAAAGAGAATGAAGAGAAAATAGAAATGAGTGTATACGGGAAAGGAAGAGAAGGAAGCTGAGTTGAAGGAGTAAGTGGGGACAGAAAGAGCAAGACGAAAAGAAGAAGGAGGGAGTGGTGGGTGATGGAGGAGTAAGGAAAAGTAGTAGATGAAGTTGATGAGCAAAAGTAGTAATGGTGAATAAAATCGTGGGAGGGGTAAATAGTGGAGGAGGATCAGACATTAGAGGAGCAGAAAACAACAAAGAGGAAAATGAAGGAAGAAAAGAGAAGAGATCCCGAGGCTACTCATCAAGCATATTTATTCGCGAGCGGTAAAACTTTTTATATGACGGCCAATTCTTTTTATGGAGATTATGACGATTTTTGCCCTCTCAAGTCTTTCCCTCTTTCCCTAGCTTGCAGCATCCCTATGTGTGGGCACTCGTGGTATATAGAGCCCGAAAGTAGGAAAAAGTTAATGGCTTATTCATTTTCCCTTTATTGCACGCTCTGCTCCAACTCATTTCAACGGGGATTGACCGTTCCCCCATTCGCCGTTTGACCAGTTCGCCGAAATGTCTGTAGATTAAGAGCAACTGAAAAACCTCCAGACCAACTTATCTGTTTAGTCGATGTGGATACTGTTTACGGGAGAAAACGAAATTGATTTATTTTTAATGGCGTCTCTACAAGCCTACCCCTCTCCACCACAGCTACAACTTCTCCCCTCCACACCACCCTATAATCTGATCCAAAGTACACCAAGAAACTTATTTTGACCGCAAAGTGCTGTAAATTATAACCCGGGTTATTTACGAGGGGTGACCCGTACCTCCATGCTCACCCATATTCTTCCCTCGCTGAACAGTGGAAGTAATATAGCTATAATAGAAATAATGATAGTAGTATAGTAATAATAGATGTGACGACTCAGAAGTGTTATCAGTTGATTCTCCACTGCTGTTGTATGCTCGTCGACTAAATTGATTGGAAAATTAATGTGATATATCATTTTCCGTCGAACGGTCAGATTTATCCAACTAGTATTAAACTACAAGAGTGGTTCTCCAATAGCATTTATCGAATCCTCTGCTGAGAAATTTTTTAAATATATGAAAATCGTGTTATAAAGGACCTTTGAAACCCTGATTGGACCTACATGGTCCAATGCTGTTGTTTCGAAATACGTAGCTGAGTGTCTCTCTCAATAGTTAATATTTTACTCAGAAACAGGATGAATTTCGTCCACGAAAGGCCAAATCGATTGGAAAATTGATGTGATATATCATTCAATACCGTGATTGGACCTACTTGATTAATATAAATTTTGAAATGCTGTTGTTTCAAAAGACGGAGGTGAGTGTCTCTCTCAATAGCTAATAATTAACTTAGAAACAGGATGAATTTTAGAAAATATTCTTTCAATATTTAATCAGACGGCAAAAAAGCAAATCTCAGTTTGTTTTCTGTCAATTGAACATATTAATAATAAATTAATCTGTACATATACATATGATAATATTTCCCTAATTTGTTACAACCACCTGATATTCAAAACTCCATTCATTTCTGTCGATTCGGAACCTATAAGAAGACAATAAATTAATGAGAAATGTGAAATAATGAATGAATATATTTTTCAAACACGTCTCAATCAATGAAAAGTAGCAGAATACATCTTTTTCACAATTCTTACAAATAATCAATTCAGAACCACTTTCCCTGACGAAACTGAATTTATCATCTTCGAAATGGATATGTTCATCGAATATAACATAATCTTCAAGATCGGTCATCATAATTAAATGCCAAACTCATTTTATTGAAGACGATAATATTTTATTCTGCAATGCATATTTCAATTTCTCTCTTGTGGGACCATACACGGAGAGTATGGAGAATATATATCATGCTAATTCACGTTTATCAAAAACATGTAATCAAGGTGAGTTGACTCCTCATCAATAATTAAAAAAAGCCAATTTTTCCATTCCCATGGTATGAAACTCTTTGACTAATTAAAGCCCTGTCAACACATTCACCACTGAGTACTCCCTCTTTCAAAGAGTTGGTCCAAGTCGATTCCAAGAAACAAACTCGACAAAAAACAAATCAATTGCAGGTTGGTATCGATTCTGTGAAAAGCGAGTAAATCTAGGCCGTGCACTTGTGTGGCGCGATTCAAGAGACAGACAGACATTCCTGGAAGCATTTTATTGGGAGGCAGAAAACCAATAACATTTCAGTCGGTTGCAATTCCACTTCTAGAGGGAAGGAGGCTCAGCAACTAATATAGCGATACTGGTATGATACAGCGTTCGACCTGAAACGTTGAACTGATTGGAAAAATATAATGTACTTTGAAATCGGTTCTCCCATATGAGCTTTGGGGAGGTGGGCAGAAATTGTTGTAAAATGCCAGGTGAAACTTCCAACTCTGTAGAAAAGTTTAATACTAGGTCATTCATTTATTTATTGTACAAAATACTCCAATCATACATGATATAATTATGACATTGAAGGAAAAAATAGGCTGAGCCTGTACTATTTCTCTCCAGAAATTTTGATAAAAAGTTAATGTTGTCCAAAGGCTGAGATTATAATATCACACACTGCTTCGTCACTTGATTTTTGTTCCAGGAATAATGATTTGAAGATTTTGAATTTGGAAGGTTGATATAATACTTTAAATGAATCAAAGAATGTATCACAATGAATGACAAACTTGAGAAATATTGCACTTATTTGAAGAACTTGAATACAAAGTCACAAACCTACCCACTATTAGGTCAAATCTGATATACGTAACAAGCTTACTGGACTTATTCTGTAATATATAAGAACCGATTCATAAAAATCATAAGTAAGAAACCACTTTCAAAAAAGATAGAACGAAATAGATAGTATTATTGTAATTGTTCAAATACTGATGCATGGATCATCATTAACATTAAACAGTAATCCAAATCTATACAATTAACCACTCATATTTGCAGTAACAAAAGTTTTCAGGATATTTGACAGTACATCAATTTGAATTAATGTTTGATAATATTCGTATTATAATTTTATTTCATATCGTTAGCATACTTTAATGAATTTTAATGGGTTGTTTGAATCAAAATATCAAAAACTAAAGTATTCAATTCAAGATTTGTAAAAGTACTTGTTGATGGAAAACTCACGTTTAGATGGGGGAAATATTTTGTTAGCTCCTTTGTTTTTGGAGGATCAGTCAGTTTACCTGGAAAAGAAACAAATGTCATTCTTTAGTTCAAGTTATAGCTCTGTTGCATATCCATTCTTTTGCACTATTAGAATTTAAAAAACACTAATATAGTCAAAATTCACTTACATTGGTAGTTACGATCGTTTCGACCTGTTGCTGGTCATCATCAAACTCTCTGGAGAGTTTTATAAGTAAAATTTATAAAGTTAAAAAAGTATTAATGTCTACCACTGTAAGGAGACGACGACGACAATAAGTGTCATTTATTGGTTCTAGTTATTGAGTTATCAATCATGAATGACTCCTGATTGATCAAAAACAATTTTATAATAGCTTGAAACTTTGACTTACGTTTGTAAAGACATATTTTCCATATTGAAATTTCTCCATTGCAAATACAGTGGTAGATAATGCATAAATAAATGAATAAATGAATGAGAGTTTATTCCCCCCCCAAAAAAAACTAAAACTACAACATCAATTACACAAAATATATGATAAATTACAATATCACATACAATAGTTAGTTACAAAAAATTCTTATAATGTGTCCTCTACTTGTTTAGTTTTTTCTGTGTGGAAATTGACCTACTCCACTATGGCATACCATGTTCTAGAGTAGGTTTTGAATGACATAATATATCATAGATAATCAATAAACAGTGAAGTGACATGATTGTATGTGATACATACAAATGAATGAACAGGAACAAATAGGAATCTTATCACATCAATAGTAAAAAAGTACAACATTTTTATTGTCTCAAAAAAACGTTTCGAAATAATCCCGGGTCGGTTGATCTTTCGCCGTTCTGTACTCCCCCTACAAATTCGTTCATTAATTATCAACCCAACACTGTAGGAATGAATTGCCCACACCATTAACTCGCGAATAATACTGGCAAAACAGTGACATAAAAGTGTGTAATGTGAAGCTGTGAATCTTCTGCTCACATTGCTCTGTATTTGGAGTGATATTGCCCCACGTAGTTGCAGTTAATGTTGACGCATAGCGCTGCGCCCCTGTCCTAATTTTTGTTATCTAATTGCTGCACTTTCGAGTCATTGTTCACATAATGTCCCCCTGTTTCAGACTTTTCTCTTCAAATTCATGAACAAATGGTTGTTTCATTAGATTGCGTTTAGGATCTCTTGATCTCTTGATCATTCATCATTCATGCATTATGAGTTCGAAGGCTTCCAGTGATGAGGAGAAAATGATTATTATTATCATAATCATAATCATCATAATCATAATCATAATCATCATCATCATCATCAGCAGCAGCATCATCAGCATCATCGTCATCATCATCATCACCAGCATCATCAACATCATCTCAAGCATCATCTCCAGCATCATCATCAGTATCATCATCATCGTCATGGGGAGTTGAGAAAAATCAATAACAAAAAATATTATTGTTGCAGTTTCTCCTCAAGACTGTCAGGAATGTCAATCATTGCCAATGAATCATAGTTTTTGCACATCTCATTGAGTGACATTTGGTAATGAATGAAGCAAAACAGTCTCTGGTAAAGTGAGAACATTGATGAAGTGAATTACTTTAAAAAATTGGACTGTAGCAAGAATTGAGGACGCCATAACTTTTATTCAATTTCGATATTGGAAAAAAATTGAAACATTTTAATCGATGAGATTTATAACCAATCAAACTGAACACAGAAAAAATTTTTTGAGCTTGAACCCACCAATATAAATTACAGCCTTGTCTGTAGTATAGTTAGTAAGAGCTATGACCTTGACGAGAGTTAGAGAGAGAGAGAAATAAATCATATTAGAGTTTTCTATTCATGTAAGATGCTTATCCATATATTATGATTCATATTATGGCTTCACACTCATCTACAATAAATGACAGTCATTCAACATATTCTACTAAGTATGAAAAATTATCAATCACAAGTTGATTATCGATAATATAATACTTCTTGAGTGACTCTTATCTTTGTTTCAATAGTATGTTTACTATCTCTCTCTCGTTCACCCTTATTCCACTCATTCATAATCTTCTTTTATTATTATATTTTATGATTTCTTATCATCTTTCCAAGTTCTTAATGACTCTTATTGAATTTTATTAGCAACTCTCACCTGCGCACAGGATTTTCCTTGCAGGTGTTTTGCTTTGTTATATTTTTGATGAAATTTTTGGTTTTTGTATATTTTTTTGTTTTGAGAACCAATAAGAATTTTTTATTTGATTTGATAACATTGTAATGTAACAACATAAATGAACAAATGATTATTATTGTCCACTCTCTCAAAAGGGTATAGAATAATATCCTTCCCATCAACACACGACCAAAATAGAGCCACAAAAATAGTTGAATATTTCATCATTAGAGCTCATTCCGATGCGCAAATAGATTTCCTCGATAAAACAAACAATATACACTGAACTTTACATAGGGATATTATTCTCAACCAATATTGGATCAGATGATCTCAAGTATCTCAAGTAAATAGTTGAATATTTAAACATTAGAGCTTATTCCGATGCACAAATAGATTTCCTCGATAAAACAATCAATATGCACTGAAGTATAAAGTCATAGACACATTAATTTTCAACCATTTATTGGGCCAGATGATCTCAAGTATCTCAAGTAAATAGTTGAATATCATTAGAGCTTATTCTGATGCACAAATAGATTTATTCGATAAAACAAGCAATATGCAGTGAAGTATAAAGTCATAGACACATTAATTTTCAACCATTTATTGGGCCAGATGATCTCAAGTATCTCAAGTAGAAAGCTATAAAATTGGGATTATTTACAGCCAGAAACACCACTCACGTATCAGACTTGCTTCACGATTCTTTTAAATATTAATCGTTGTACCACATTCAACCGCCTCTGGCATTAAATGTGGCTATTATTCTTTGGAACCATTTTTTCTACACTCCACTTTTTTATAAGCGTCTGCATGAACCAACGTTTCCCCCTGAAGGGTACCTGACTCTTGCTAGCTATCACCTGAACACCCCCTTTCCTCTCAAAGGGTACATGAACCCCCCCCCCCCACTACACAATGGCAAAAAGACCGTGCCACGATGCCATTCCACCTAATATTATGACACTGCAATGCCGGGCTATATTCAAATTTTTATCGCTCGCCAAGAAGAATGTAGTTTAATCTTTAATGAGTCAAGAAGCATCAGCGCAAAGGTGAACGCTGCATGCGGACCTGTATATCATTCTTGCTCAGACACTACCCACCTTCTCTGTCTATAAATATTTAGTCGATGATCAGCTATGTTATGGGACACGTCTACTAGAGAATTCTCGTACACCTTTTCTTCAGTTCAAGATAAGGACACAGAAAAATAGAGATTATTAATAATTCATGATTTGGCAGGCTGCACAAATTATGCTCAGTAGAGTTTGACGTCTTCCCCATGAAAGATGGCAGTATGAATTCACGCACAGAGTTTGACCCACTAGCGTTTGAATGATCAACAATTTGGCAGGTTGCAAAGAACCGTTTGAACAAAAATACTCAACTAATAATAGTACTCGAGACATATTACTCAGATTCAATGATACTCCATAATATATAGAAAAGAATGACTAATGACGTGGGGAATTTCGCAACATGATCTCATCTTCAGAATTTAAACCTTTTGAGATAAGTATTATTTAAATATTATTCATGTTTTCAAAATTAAAAAAAATCCTATAGTTCCTCATTCTATTGATGATTTTCAAATATTTTGAAAGTTAATACTGGTCATCATCTCTATCCAACAATATTACAGATTAATTCGATAGGTAAATTGATGGAGATATCACGATTTGTTGGAGAGAATCATGAATGAGTTGAGATTTAACCAAAAAAGAGGTCACTCATGGATTTTGACCTTATCCACTAAGATAAATAGAGAATTCCAATGTACATGAAGAAGAATGTTAATATCATTCAACAATATTAAATGAACTTTCCTCTCATATTTACAGTCTATAGGAATTCACCAATGATGTATTTTTAAAGTATTCGTTCGATATTTTACAAGAGTCAGTTGAGTTGAGATATTGTATTTAGAAATCTGAGGGTTTAACAGGAGGAATAGGTAATCTAATTGGTATTACTACTACCAAAAAAAAAACTGGTGTGGCACACTCACAAAACTTTCCTTGCCGTTATGAAAATTGATCACCTGACGCTAGTGTTCACGCGCATCTCAAGTCTACTTATAAACAAAGATCTGAGCCAGCTGGTGACAGGACAATAACGCTGGAGACATACGAGGTCTGCTATCTCTTCATAGTGAATCATTTAATAGAATCAACAGTTGCCAACAGTTTGCAATTGGATGATCACATTTTCTCCAATTTCGAGCTTATTTTCAATCTTAGGTGAAAATGTTACTGGACATTATTTGAAGAGATGTCCATGCTCAATCGTTTCCATTAGAAATTTTTTGTTTAAATTATCTGAGACCTAATTATTGGAAATCTAAAATCAAACTTTGCTCCTGAAATTTTTACAGATATGGGACTTGTGGCAGTTGATATAGCTTATCAATGACTATTTTAGGTATAAATTTGATCCAAATCGTTGGAGCCATTCTCGAGAAAATTGCGAAAAACCCTGTTTTTGACAACATTTTCGCCATTTTAGCCGCCATCTGAATTGCATTTGATTGAAAATGTTCGTGTCGGATCCTTATAGTGTGAGGACCTCAAGTTCCAAATTTCAAGTCATTCCGTTAATTGGAAGATGAGATATCGTGTATACAGACGCACATACACTCATACACACACACACACACACACACACACACACACACACACACAACACACACACCACACACACACACACACAACACACACACACACACACACACACACACACACACACACACACCACACACACAGACACACACATACAGACCAATACCAAAAAACCACTTTTTTGGACTCAGGGGACCTTAAAACATATAGAAATTCAGAAATTGGGGTACCTTAATTTTTTTCGGAAAGCAATATTTGCCTTACCTATGGTAATAGGGCAAGGAAAGTAAAAAACGAAAACTTTTACATAAGTATGAGCTATAATTTTTCAATTAAGGAGAAATATAGATATTTGGCATTGAGTAACATGTGTTTTCTAGTTAATCAAACTGAAATTTGTGAAGAATAAATTATTTGTCTTTGGAAAAAGGGCACATACAAGCAATCCCCAAACATATTTATTGGAATAAATTAGAAATATAATCTTGTATCATTCTTAATCAAATGAGATCAATATATTGAATTTTGATTTGGTACCAGCAGAATGCTCAATTTAATTATAAAATACATTGATCTATCCAAACTAAAAACTTAAATGCGATTTTCTCAAAACACAATTATTTTGTTCTATGTGCTTTTTTCCCGTATACCGCCTCAATTCATTATCCAACAAGGAATAATTAAATACATTGAAAATCGTAATGACTAATTTGCTGTTGAAGATTACAAACAAGAATTCAATGTTCTTAGAACTAGTTTCCATGTGTCCCTGAATGAACGAAGGAACTCAGTCTTGGACTCAACATTACGCTCGAGATTAATTTTCTCACAAGATCACCAGATCGCTCTACCAGAAACAAATCAAATAGCTTTTTATTCACAAAAACATAATTTATAAAATTCATTTACACATTTAAATGTGAATACTCTCCACAAAGACTTGAGTCTGTGAGTGGAAAGTGAGTTCTTTCAAGTTGATTGAGATTATGTTCTCATGTTTTGTACATATTATAATTGAATCCACTACCATTCTTCAGCAAATCAAGGATATGAATTGCACAAATGGAATTCCATACTGGTTATTAGTATATACAGACAAATATATAAATAGTAGCTTAAAGGCTATACTACCATCATAAAATGGCAAATTCACTATGAGATCAAGTTCTGAATAAGAAGGCGGATTGAATCAGTTGCTCTTCAGCATCCCTGCCAATTTCTAATAACCATCTACTCAAATGTTGCTTGTAGGTGTTAATACTGTAATTTTTGACTGTTTTAAATGATTGGGAACGTTTCTATACAGAATATGACAAATGTATTTACTATTATTTTTAAAGCCGTTATGTAGGAGTCGGGGATGGGCAATACCAAAGTTAATTAGATTCCAGCTCATTCCAGCTCACAAGTTCTATTAGAGGACACATTAATTTGACTCGATCACCTCCCAGCAATAAATTCCATTTAAAGTCAAGTACACGTGTAACTCTTCACACAGAGTCATACAACAAAGTCTGCTCAGTTGCAGCGAAAATAGATTGGTGTCTCCATTCAATATGCGCTCATAGCAAGCGTCGACTTTTGTTGTAGCTTTGGGCACAGACAATGCGTTTTTGAAAAGAGCGAGCAATTGCTATCAATTATTCAGGGCGCCCTTTGTCATACAGGGCTTTCTTCCACTTACCTATTGCTCAAGGGCGGCACCCTAGGACCTTATTTCTATTGTAGGGCCGTACAATTCAATAACCCTTCCCAATATCCTTACTAGCTTCAACCTCCACTCCCTATGAAAGGCTTTCCCTGTCTCTTATACATTTTTGAGTCATTCTTTATATAGAAAGTTTCTATCTAATCTCAGTGGGAGTAAAAATTTCTCTTACAAAGGTGTTGCACAACATCCGGTTAAATTTTAATCCTGATTAATTTTTTTCACTTTTTGTGTAGTTGAGAAGTTGTTATTGTAGTAATTATTCATATTGAATGAAAAAGACTAGGAAATTGTCAAAACCACAGATTTATTGATAGGCTACTTAGAAAGACCGGTTTCGGTTATTACACCATTGTCAATCTCTTATAACTGAGTTTATAAGTATCAATATATCTGTGGTTTTGACAATTTCTTAGTCTTTTTCATACAACCTGATTAATTTCACGTGAACCAAATCAGAGAAGATCATTTTAAAAAGACGGCTTCTCTAATTGGTTCTCCTAGATCCTATCAGGATTGAAATTTGGCCGGCTTTTGTACAACCGGCACTAAGTACCTGATTAAATGATTGGAATAGTTCAACAGCTTAGTCATAATTTTGTCTCAGTCCCACACACATGCACTCGCTCAATCACTTCCATTATCGACAGACTACAAAATTATCAGCTGTTTTTCCAAAAATGAATAATAATTATCCATTATAACGTTGCTCATTAGCTTGTACTGAATGTATACATTTTGGAAAACGCATATATCCGTGTGAAATTACAAAATTAAAAAAATTTTGTGTGTACTGTCAGTAATACTTATTATTATCCTTTTTCTGTCTTCCAGCGAGTTTTCCCAGGGATGAGACCTAGTGCAATTGTATTTTTATCTAATAAACCTACTATATTCCAAATTTCGTGAGAGTAGTTGAAGCCGTTTTCGAGATCCGTTGCACATACATAAATCCATAAATAGAAAAATACATACAAAGATTGCTCGCTTAATATAATAGGATATGATCGTTTTTAATTTCGTTATAAAGATAAAAATGCTTTTTTTTATTCTTCTCATTCTCTCAGCTTTTCCTTCCCCTCTTCAAGCAAAACCCTACTGTTCTCATAACAAATCCAGAACAGAAGTTCATTGTTGGCATAAAAACTTGAACTTTGCAATATTTTGTGGTCCCGAATACCAGAGATTATGCGAAGAAGGAAGAAGAGGAAGAGAAGAAGTCACACCACAAATCTCCACCTTCTATCTCCTGATTCGTCAGCAAAAAATATACTTGTGTAAACTGTCGGTAGGTAGCAGGTAGCAGTAGCTATTGAGTGGCATCACTGCAAGAATGACTTGCTCATCCAACTAGTAGTGTGACTATCCTCGAAACAACAGAAGCATGACATCAAAATACAAGCCAACAATCTTGTAACTTGTAAACTCCAGTAGTTCCACACACAATCACAATTATCGTCAACAACTGTCCAGAGATTTTCACCCTGGAGACGAACACACATCTACAGTGAGTACCATTGTAATCTGACATCTTCTCTTATATCATGTACCTAACATCAATCCTTTTCATTCAAACCTACAGTCTCTTATGTATCTCATAAGTGGATACTGCAGGGCTTTGTTCAAGATACCAAGATATCACAACATAGCATGTGATGAATTGGTATAATACGTATTTCAACAAAGACTGCAGTATGTATTATATAGGTAGCCCTATCTATAATTAAATATATGTATATAATCATCACAACATATGTATATATGTATATATCACAACATAGTGTGAGATGAATTGGTATAATACTTATTTCAACAAAGACTGCAGTGTGTATTATATAAATAGCCATATATATTATGTTCATTATATGTATATAATGTTGTTCTAGTTTGCAGACAAGCAACTTCTATATATTATATAATATTGGATACAAGTGTATTGTGTTTGACACTGTGTATTCAAGCAACTTCTATGTATTATATACATAATGTGATTGGAGATGTGTATATAGTGTTGTGACAGTGTCTAGCCGGACAACTCCTTGTGTCTGCAATCGCCTTACTATCCATTAAAACCAGGAGCTGTTATCTTTGTGAATGAAGCGTCTGAGACGTATCGACGCAAGTCTCCATTGTTATCGGGTCTGAAAGCCGTGACAGACAGTCTTATCTCCGTCATCCCTTGTCTTGTCCTATTCTACAAATAGCCGCTTGTCGCTATCCCCCACTTTCCACTCCAACGGCTCTTCGTTTGATGTCTTCATGCGCACGGAACACTCTGGCAACTCCCTGGAGCTCTGCAGATGTTATGCTCCCTCCGGTTGTACGCTATCTTATTACAGAGTGTTTTGTGTTCTGCAGACGTTATGCTCGCCCCGGTTGTCCGCTATCTATTACCACAGATATGTTTATTTGGTCTATGCTATTACATAGTGTTTCGAGCTCTGCAGACGTTACGCTCGCCCCGGCTGTACGCTATCTCTTACACATATTTTGGAGCTCTGCAGACGTTATCAGACGTTGTCCGCTATCTATTACACAGTGTTTGGGCCCTTTGTCCTGGAGTCTGGAGATTTTGTCTTGCAATATTCGTGAACGAGTTGGGAATTTGTGTCTGGGTACTTGTTGATTATACATTTTACGAAGGCACATTTTCGCATGGATTTGCCATTTTGTCTGTTGTCTTGTGCGGTCTAATATCTGTTCCAACTGTAACACAGGTACTAGAATCTAAGTATATTGGTTATTATTTGGAGAGTGAACTCACTCAGAAGTTTAAATCTCTGTCTGATCCTAGCGACAGCATTGATCATAATAGGCAGATTCAAACTGAACTGCATTTTATTACTGAATTGGAGTTGATTTTAATTCACTACGTTCCCACCTACATCGTTAATTTGGAAATTTACAGTCCCTACTTCGGCTACCTTTGTAGACCGCCAACCTATCGATTTAGCAAATTACTTTTTCCAATCAATCTTGTCTATATACCGTTCAACCTGCCTAGATCCTCTAAACTCAGTGACATCTATGCTTTAGCAAGACGGATGAAAGTCAACCTAACCTATAACTACGAAGTACAGTTTCATAACCTCAAATTTTCCAACTGTTCATTTGGTATTTTAATTCAATTACTCCAATTACTATTATTCATTTAGTGCATATTCATGCCTCTCCACGGAGCAGTATGTAACACATTATTATAGACGAGGTTTGTTGGGTTGTATGTCATTCTATTTATTACCCAAAATCTAGTGTTAATTAAACTTGAAAGACATGTAAAAATCTGGAAAGCTGTTGAAACAGGTAGAGAACGAAATTATAACCACTGTAAACTACAAATTTCATCTGTTAAGATGATATCTATGAATGATTATTCATACATTGTTCTGGACTGTCGAAAAGTTCAAGTTTCCAAATGTTTTAGTGCACTGATGAAAATAATCCTATACTATCAAACGAGCAACATCTGTTTATATGTTTATATGTTTGTATTCCACCGGATCTCGAAAACGGCTTTAACGATTCTCACGAAATTCAGAACATAGTAGATTTATAATATAAAGATTCGATTCCACTAGGTCTCATCCCTGTGAGAATTCGCTGATTGACATTAAAAGGATAATTATTATTCATCCTTGGGAAAACAGCTGATAATAATTATTTCGTCGTCTGTTGGTGATGGAAGTGAGTGAGCGAGTTCATGTGTGTGGGACTGTGTCAAAATTATGACTCAGCTATTGAACTTTGTAATCATTTAATCAGGTACTTAGTACCGGTTGCAAAAAATCCGGGTTATTCTCAATCCTGATCAATTCCAGTAGATCCATCTTCTTGAAATGATCTGGTTCACGTGAAGTTAATCAGGATTAAAATTTAACCGGCTTTTGTGCAACTGGGCCTTTGTGAGGGAAATTTTTGCATTTCTCTGGGGAATTAATCTCGATTTAAGGTGATTAGATTCTGTATGAAAATTTCTTCTTTCGTAATACATTTTTTATGCTCTTGTACTCCAGATCGAAGCTCGGTCCCTGATATTGTTTCATAAACAGATGGGGATGGAAAGATGTCCAATACGGTGTAGGCTATGAGTAGCCCTACACCAGCATGAATAATATGTTACGTTCCTTGAGAGATATGAAGCCTTGAGGATACGTACAGAACGATCAAGTTGATATCCAGCTCGCTTGCATTCTTCTGTATATCTATATCTATACTACATATCAATCTGTATTATTTTATGGCAAATAAATGAATTTGAATTTGAATATCATTGCGCGGCATCGATCTTCAACGCGCCTTACTTGACGTTCTGTTCGCAACTTGAGAACTATTGAGAGGAATTTGCAATATAGAAGGAATATATCGAAAAAAACATTGGATACAATCGAAATATGAATAAATAAAAATGAATAAAATGTTTATTTCCCCAAAAAAACTAAAACTACAACATCAATTACGCAAAATATAAGATAAATTACAATATTACATACAATAGTTGGTTACAAAAAATTCTTATAATGTGTCCTCTACTTGTTTAGATTTTTCTGTGTGGAATTTGACCTACTCCACTATGGCGTACCATGTTCTAGAGTAATAATTGAGAACATTGCATGGGTATATCAATAAATTACTCATATAATTATTATTTAACGAAATCCTAAATGAATGCTGTAAATCACCCCGAAGACTTCTGCTACTGCAGACATTCACAACAGGGTTAACAGCTAGATGGAAATTCGATGAGAACTACTATCCAAAAATTATTTGCCAGTCCGGGAATCGATCCCGGTTCCTCCCAATTGCCAGTCAGGAATGCTTGCCCTTACACCAAACTGACAATCTCTGGATAGCAGCTCTCATTTTACACATGAAATGAGTACCGGGTTCGATTCCCGGGCTGGCAAATAATTTTTGGATAGTAGTTCTCTTCGAATTTCCACCTAGCTGTTAACTCTGTTGTCAATGTCTGCAGTAGCAGAAGTCTTCGGGGGTGATTTACAGCATTTATTTAGGATTTTCGTTAAATAATAATTGTATGTAATTGTAAACTATCTCATATTTACTGTATTTGATGTATTAGTCTTAGTTTTTTGTTTTGGTCGAGGAGGGGGAATAAACTTATTATAATATATTATTCTTCCGTTATTTATATTTAATCATACAGCAACAAAGCAAATCTCAGTTTGTTCTCTGTCAATTGAACATAATTTATTCTCTCTAACTTGTTAAAGCCACCTGATATACAAAATTCCATTCATTTCTGTTAATTCGGAACCTATCAGAAGACAATAAATAATGAATGAATATATTTTTATTTCACGTCTCAATCAATGAAAAGTAGCAAAATACACCTTTTCCACAATTATTACAAATAATAAATTCAGAACCACTTTCACGAAGAATGAATTTATCATCTTTGAAATGCATGTATTCATCGAATATACCCACCAGATCCTTTAAGATCAATCATCAAAATCCAGTTTTTTGGAAATGAAAGAATTGGAGACGAGAATATTTTATTCTGTAATGCATATCTCCATTTCTATCTTGTGGGAACCACTTGATATATCTATCTTGATATATCCATCACTCTATCTTGATATATATCAATTAGCATTTGAATAAATGCATTCTCTATTTAATTCCATCTGTAAATTACTCATAGTTTCAATGCAATGTAATCAAAACATGTATGCACTCAAGAATATCATTCATTACAGTTCTACAATCATGATACAGTAGTACAAAGTAAAGTTACATCATCGTACGAGCGGAGTATTAAATTCCTTGTGTGAATTTCTTGCGCTGAGTTCGGTGCGAAATTTCCTCGTAGTTGGATAAGAACTCGCGCGACCTCCGATGGAGGGAAACGCGTCTTATAAGGCAGCCAGCCCTGCGAGGCGGTGCATTATAAATCGCAAGAATTGTTCTTTGTTCCATCAATATACACCGATGAAAGCGGGATGAAAGAGAGTTTTGGCTGACAAAGTGATGAGGGGTTGAGACAAAAGAAGAGATGTAAGAGGAGGTTGGTGATGAAAGAGGAAAAGGAGTAAGCGCTGCAAGAAAATTAGGATAAAGAGAAGGAAGAGAATGGATAATTTAGGAGAAGTATGAGGAAGAAGAAGGAGGGGGAGTAGGAGGATGAGGAGTGAAAGGAGGTGGAGGAGGAGGTGAAGAGGATGAGGGAGGAGAAGGAGAATGAGGAGGGAAAGGAGAAGGAGGATGAGGAGGAAGAGTAGAAGGTTGATGAGGAGGAAAAAAAGTAGGAGAATGTGAAGGAAAAGGAAAAGGATGAGGAGGAGGAGAAGGACGAGGAGGAGGAGGGAGAAGAAGAAGGAGAAGAAGGAGAAGGAGGAGAGGGAGAAGGATGAAGAGGAGGAGGAGGAAGAGGAGGAGGATGAGGAGGAGGAGGAGGAGGAGAAGGATGAGGAGGACGAGGAGGGGGAGGAGGAGGAGGAGAAAGAGGAAGATAACAAGAACACAAAGGAGAAAGAATAATAATTAGCGGGAGAAGAAGAAGGTTGAGGAATTGAGAACAAAAATGGAGGATGGACGAATAGGAAATTGAAAAAAGAAGAAGGATCGAAATAAGTCGAAAAGGGTAAAATTTATTGACAAATTAGTAGAATGAGTTACAGAATGCAAAAAATTATGAACATGAAAATTGTATATGTGTATGGCCTAGAGCCTAGGGAACGAGATAAACAGAATGAGTCGAATATAAATTTGGATGAGGATAATACTGTATTAAAAAAAGGAATTAAGTTTCAGATGAGTTGAGGGAGAGAAAAGAAAGAAGTGAATAAAGAAAAATCAATCATAGGTGATTGGCAGAGGAAAATAACAAGAACAAGAAGAACTCAATGAGAAGATGATGAAGAAAATGAAAGCGAATAGAAGAGTAGAGGAGAAGTACAGGAGAAAAGATCAAGGGAAGAATTACTGGTAGGAGAATAAACAACAGAAGAGATGGAGTGAGAGAGTGGAGAACGTTGGTTGGAGAAGGAGAATTGAACTAAGTATCAAATCTAAAGATTGAGAAGACAAAATATTGATAGATTATAAGATAATAGTACAGATGAAGAAAATGAAAAAAAAATGGGAATAGATGTGAGAGAAGTAGAAGGAGTGTGGAAGAAGATCGAGAGTGAGGAGAAGAGGAAGAAAATAAGGAATAAAAATCAAGTAAGTAGAAGATGAGGGAAAATAAGATGAAGAAGAATACGGAGAAGAAAAGCATAAGTTATTACATAAAGGAGCTCCTCATGCCTGGATGAAGCAGCTATAGGTGAAGACCTTCTTCACCCCTCTCTCTTGCTCCCACCACCTCCTCACAGCACGTCTTCAACCCTTATCTTGAATGGGAAGGGATTTTCTGACAGGCTACGGCTGGTTGCCAGTGTCAAAGGAACCTCCATTAATAATTTATGGCAATTTCTTCCCGTTTCCATCTCTCATTTCCTCCTACTATTCCTCCTTCTGCTCCTCCTCCTCTCCCTCCATCTTCTCCTCCTCCTCCTCCTCTTACTACTCCACCTCCTCAACTTCTCCTCCTTTTTCCTCCATTTGTCCCTGGGAAGAGCGCAACGCAGCATGGAATGACGCTCAGTTTTGTACGGCGTGCATTTTTCAAACCTGAAATCCTACAAAGGAACGAGGCGGCACTAAGGTGGGATTCACTTTATACTGTCAGCATTAGTTGAATTGGAACCATTGGTATTATTAGATGAGGAATTCTGACAGCTTCAAGTGAATTTTACTGTAGTGCCGCCTTGTTCCTCCACTTTAAATTGTCAGCATTAGTTAAATAAGAAGCATTGGTATTATTAAATGAGGAATGCTGACAGATTAAAGTGAATTTTATTGTAGTGCTGCCTTGTTTCTTTCTCTTCAATCTGTCAGCATTGGATGAATGAAAAGCATTGGTATTATTAGATGAGAAATACTGACAGATTCGAGTAAATTCCACTGTAGTGCAGCCTTGTTTGCATCTTTTCAAATTGTCAGCAATGGATGAATGAAAAGCATTGGTATTATTAGATGAGAAATACTGACAGATTTGAGTGAATTTCACTGTAGTGCCGCCTTGTTTTCTTCTTTTTAAACTGTCAGCATTGGATAAATGGGAAGCATTGATATTATTAAATGAGAAATACTGACAGCTTAAGTGAATCGCACTGTAATGCAGCCTTGCTCCTTTCACATCAAATTGTCAGCATTGATTGAATGGGAAACAATGGTATTATTGAATTAGGAATACTGACAGATCAGAGTGAACCTAACTACAGTGCCTCGTTAATTTATTTTCTAACTGTCAGCATTGGTTAAATGAAAAGCATTGGTATTATTAGATGAGGATATCTGACAGTTTCAAGTGATTCTAACTATAGTGCCGCCTTGTTCCTTGCTCTTCAAAGTGTCAGCATTAGTTGGATGGATATCATTGATTCGGTAGAATAAGAAATGCTGACTGAAGTGTGTCTCCTCCTTGAAAAGCATGCACTCACTTTGAATAGCAGCGACAAGCAGCTATCTTATAATAATGAATTAGATCGAAACGTACTCGCTTGCTGAGAATAAATTGCACAAATCCTAATGAACTAGTTGCATCTGAGTCTATGAATGTTGTCTGTAAATTGGTGCAGACTGGGAATCTCAACTTGGAGTGAGTGAAACTTTATTTATTATTTATTTATTTATATTTTTTACAAAAAAGCACTGATTGGGAGCGAAAAACAAGGATACTCCTTGTACTATTTCTCTCTCAAATTTAGATAGGTAACATTTTAAAAGTCCAAAATAAGGTTATGATTTCACTTTACTAAAATTTAGTCCATTTCCACTCAAAAACAACGAAAACTAAGATTTTTAAATTTGGATTGTTGAAAACAGAATAAAAAACAAAAATATCACATTCATTGGAAAATTTTTGAGTAATTTTTCAAAATTTAGAGCCAGAAAAAACACAAAAAAACATCTCAGGAATTTGCTCACTATTGGTAGTGGGTTCGATAAGAAGTGATACAGTGATTAAAAATGGTGAGGAATTTTTGAATTATTTATTCATTCATTCATCTACTCGAACAAAATCAATAGAAAAACTACAACATATAGAGGCTTACAGCTTTATCCCAAAACAAGCCTCATTAAAAATCTATTGTTGATACAGACAGAAACCTAATTGATGAGAAAGAAATAAATGAAGAAAAATTGCAATAAAATGGTTTGGAACAAAGATTATAAATAGAAAATAACACAAGACAGACAAAATAGGAAATCACTCATCATAAAAATTAATAAAATTGTCTAATGGATGATATTAATCAGTATTCAGTAATATAGTGGATATAAGTTCAGTATCATGTTCAGGAGAGCTGTCATCTTCATGATTGTGACGGATAGTTATTAGGTTTTTGAAAGTTGAAAGAAAATTAGTAGAAGCTGAAAGTTGATGTTTGGGATCGAATTCATGTATCTCAATCAATGGAGATTATTGTTCACGAACTAGGAGATGGGCAGTGGTTTCTTGAGCTTTGATCTTTATAACGAAGCCCAGAAGTTTCAACCTTGAAGCTGATCTTAGACTGAAATATTTTGGTTAGAATCAATTGAATTCTACTGATGCGGGAAGAAGTTATGTGAAAATTATCACATTTAGAGAATGAATGATCATTGAGAAATATTGGGTGGGTTATTGTAACAATATCTACTCTCAAATGCTCTCCATGTCACAAAGAGTAAACCTCAAAATACGACTTAGTCACTGTCTATGTTGTAGAACCGTTCCATGATGGAATAAATACACTTGAAAATGTGGCCTGTGTGGTCAAGAAGCCATGGTCCTGTACCAATATTAGAACGGTAGAATTTGACGATTTGGAAGAGTCTCACAAAATTAGCTCTCAACTTACTCACAGACAAAGAACATTAAGAATGCTCAACAATCATGCATGTGGTGAAGAAAATTCAAGAGTGTAAGAAGGTAGTAGTCTATTAAAATTGCATAATATTTCACTATTTAACATGTTTAAACAGTTGACAGATTCATCACAACACTGGAGCATGATCAAGTTCTCAACTAGGAGATCTTGAAACTCAAAAATATTGCGTATCATTGTTCATAACAGGAAGGGAGCTCCAACTCACAAATCGGTACATATGAGATGTTTGTGCACATGTGCACATGGGGGTGCACAGAGCACGCTGTACAAAGACGGTGACACATGAATGAGTGAACAAATAATACCGTATTTGGCCCGAGCCCATACGACAATAAAGTAAGATATTTTCCGACTCCATTTTCAGAACTGGGAACTGAAGCGGGACCAACTGAGTGAGCAACAAGAAGGAAGGCGGGTTCACACTGTCAGTCACATCCCCGTGAGACGCATCTGTCACACTTGAACTCGCTCCACGACCCACACACACTGCTCACTGCCAACTTTTTCACGACTGACTGCCACCTTCTTAACCCGTCATAAACTGAGATGTCACATCAAATCTCATACAAAATAGGCAACCGAACTTCCTGTGATGTCATCTCAAAATATTTTGAGGCATTCAGTTGAAATAGTTCTCAATTTATTCATTCATGGAATGCAGGGAGAATTTTAGGAAACAAGGACCAGAAAAGACCATTATTCTACTTACTAATTTTGATAAATCTCATACAAAAGAAACAAACGAACTTTCAGTGATATCATCTTACAATATTTCTGGACATGTAATGCCAAAATAGATTTTTTCTATCCATGGAATCAATACCCTGAATTAGGAAACAAGAAATAGTGGACGAATAAAAAAGGAAGAAGAGAAATAGAAAAAATAGAATAGAATACAGTAGAGTAGAATAGTAGTACATGATAGATCCATCGATATACTACATAATGTATTTCTCCTAGAAACTGAAAGTTTGAAGAAACTCGAGCATGCCTATAATATCATCCAAAACTTTCGCCTCTGTTCTCAAAATATGAATATAATGTAATCAGGGTAAGATGAATCCCCCAAAGTCAAATCCCATCTGAAATCTTCCAAGAAGATGATTATCGCGGACTGAATACATTAGAATAGTGATAGTCCAATTCAAATAATAGAAGACATGCAGAAGAGAGAGATAGCAATTGGAGAGAGTTGTAGATAGACAGAACGAGAGAGCGATGGAAAACCAGAAAGAGGAGAGAGGGTAGAAAGATCAGTGAGTAGATGAAGAATAAGTGCTTCATCATACAAGTAGTGTCTCTATTCATTTTTGCTTCCTACTCCAGATTTTTCCTGTATCTATCTTATGCTCTCTTGCAACTTGTATCCTTACTGTTTTCCTCACCCTAGAATCTCCTTCCTTTTTCTCTCGCATTTCTCTTCAATCCATCTTTCACTTTGGCTCCTTTGTCATTAATTTTCAATTCTTTGATTTAAGAGTTTATGTGTTATTGGAATCTTATTATGTATTGCTTGCTTGTCTATCATTTTCATGATTCATAGTATACATTGTATTGTTTTCAATTTGACAAAATAAATTTGATTTTGATTTCTTGTTTTCTTGATCTCTCACTTCTATCGTTGTTGATTTTTTGACTATATTCCTGTATCTTCCAAATCTCTCCATCATCTTCATCCTGTTTCTTTTCTTTTGTGAATTTCCCTCTCTTTCTCATTCCACCCTCACCCTCTCATTCACCATACTCATGACACCCAATTCTCGTTTTCACGTTTCCCCCACTTCAAGATAGCTTCCTCCTCTTCCATTTCCTCTCAATTTCTCAAAACATCTCTTTCATTCTCTATTCCATTATACCGTCTTTTATTCCTTTATATTATTCTCACCTCTCCACTCAATCCTCTTATTCTCCACCTTTGTTCCTTTTAAAAAAAAAATTATATCTTATAACTCATTATAGTAGGCATTGGCTTACTACTATCAAAATTCGGAGAGGGAACAGTTTTGGGCTAGGCCTGTTTGGCCTTTTCTAATCATGTATTTGATTTGTGTATTGTTGAATATAAATAAATAATGAACTCTAGTATTTTTTTCATCTCTTCACATTCTATCTTTGATAAGTTCTGAAGGAAGTTCTCATTCCGCATTTTGTTCAAAGCTAATATGGGAATTTTTTGTGTAGTTGAGAAGTTGATATTGTGGTAACTATTCATATTGGATGAAAAAGACTAAGAAATTGTCAAAAACCACAGACTTATTGATACTGTACTTGGAAAGACCGGTTTCGGTTATTACACCATTGTCAATCTCTGATAAACTCAGTTTCAGAGATTGATAAACTCAGTTTAACAGAGATTGACAATGATTTAATAACCGAAACCGGTCTTTCTAAGTATCAATAAATCTGTGGTTTTTGACAATTTCTTAGTCTTTTTCATTCAATAATATAGGAATCTTTACGTTGTTTCAATGGTAATAAATTTGTTTGAAAATTTTGTACAATGAATTGAATAGAAATATCTTACATCTCCTAACTTTCCTCATACTCACACTCTCTATCTTTCTCCTTCTTCCAACTCTTCTCATACACATTTCCCTCTCTTGTCATCACTCTACCCTTCCTAACCCACTCCCACTGGCAGGGCTGCCACTCACACACGCACTCTTCACCCGGTTATCTTTTTGTGGCGGGATTTCGAAAAACATCAGGCCTGTGCAGCCGTAGCCTAGTGTTGTAGTGTTGTCCTCGCCAGCAATTTACATAAGGACGTGATAGCAATGCTGAACGTCGAATCGCTCGCTGAAAAGTGACACAACATCGACTGTAAAAGATCCCCGGTCCAGGGTGGCGGGTGGAGGGGACGCACACGCCAAATCCCAAAACATAGCGAAATAATATGGTAATCTTGGAGCGTATCAGTTGTGGCTCTGTGGGAAACCCCTTCAAGGTTGTTTATTTTGATGTAAGAATATATTTGACCCAATAAGAGAATATTTTATAGCTGCATTTGAGATATTTGATAAAGCCAAGGAGAAAAATAAGATAAGCCATGATATGAAGTCACGGTATTATACATTACTATGAAATATATATATATATATGCGTTTGGCGCGAGCAGCAAAAACAAGAATACACTGTCTAAACATAATACATGTAACAAGAATAGAACATAGAAAAATAGTAAGCTAAAACACATACTATGTAGTACGTTTAGCAAACAATATTATCAAGCCAGAGTATGGCATCATCAAGAGCTAAATTTAATTGAATTATAGAGCTGAATTCAAATATAATTATAATCAATGGAGATAGTGCATTATAATTATGCTTATAAGGACATAACACTTAGTGTGTGGTAGGCTATTTACATAGCCACCTCTAATACATTAGAGGTATTAGAGGGTGCTATGCTATTTATCATTTGAAATTATTATTTATTATTCTTATCCTTTGAAATTACATCATAAATTAATAATATCGATAGATCCACATAACAATCTCCTTTGTCTCTTTCCACTAATATCACCAAATTCTGGTTGGTGGAGAAATGCGAATGTGCATTTTCAAATAACAAAAAAAGGATGAATGTACAATGACCACATGGTATATAAATTTTTCCATACATATTTATGCCATTAACTCATAACTCATAACTATATAGTTCATTTATACATGAGTACGCATTCTATAATAATATGAGAGTAAGCAGTAAAGTATTATTATTCATTATATGTGAACTCAACTTCCCTTAGAGTTTCACATTTATGTTTACATTTTTGATCGATAATGATATCAAATCTATAGTAATGTAGAAAAAGATCTGATGGATTTTTATTTTTTCCCAAGAAAGAGGTGAAGTTTGAGTGCTAATATAACTTTACTTTAAGCCTACTATAAACTGAAAAGATGTAGATCTTCATGTCACAGTAAGTTTGCGCAGCATAATGTATAAGAAGATTGAGGTCATTGTAAATAACCTTCAAAAAGAGTAGTCATTGTAAATGACCTCTACTGATAGAATAGAAACTATGATAAAAACGTTTTCAACAGAACCTTTTTCGACTATAATGTTATCAAATCTATAGTGCAACACTGTTCATCCATGGAACGTTTGCGAAGCTTATTGTATAGGCCTGCCTGGACAATAAGTGGTTAATCCATGAAGGATTAAAAAGACGTCACGACTAGGATTTTGTCGACAAAAGCAGGACAATAAGGATTTCTCCACTAATCCTAGCAGCCAACAAACATTGACTGTGAATATTTTGGATGAACTCTATTCCAAAGCATTCGTAGTTCAAAGGTGAAATATTGCACGGAAGGAAAAATATTTTGAGGAATGAGTTCGAACGATGATGAAAAATTGGGAGAGCATGTAGTTCAACCACTAGAGAACTGTAGAGGAAGGTGAGAATGATCCAAATGCAGGTGTATGGTACACACTCGATAATAATGGATGTCCGTCCCACACCCAATTAGTAGAAGCAATTTGTTTGACGGCTAGGAGGTGCCAATCAACATCAATAAATTTCCAAAAAATATTTCTTGAATATAAAGAAATCACAAGAAATCATTATGAGCTATAGTAGCATCCCTACTAATGAATGCCAATCAGTATTCAATTTTGATTTTTGGAAACAATTATTCTATAATTTGCTCAGGAAATATGTTCGTATTATTTCATCAAATCATGGATTTGAGTCTCAGAATCACAATCACTGGTTGTACACTTATGACAAAATACCAATAAGACCCTTGTTTTAGTTCTAAACTTTATTCATGAATTCCCTTTGTCATCCTATTATATTAAGCGAGCGATTTCCGTATTTTTATATTTGGTCATTTATATTTATTCATGGTTATTTATGTCCAACGGATCTCGAAAACGGCTCTAACGATTTTCACGAAATTTGAAACATAGTAGGATTATGATATAAAAATTCGATTGCACTAGGTCTCATCCTTGGGATAACTCGCTGAACGACATTGGAAGGATAATTCATCCTTGGCTGAAACAGCTGAGACTTTCGTCGTCTGTGGATAGTAAAAAAGTGAGTGAGCGAGTGAGTCTGTGGAAAATCAAAATATCGCATCCCCGAAATTCATAAGCTGACGTATAGCCAGCTGTAAAATATAAACACCATCATTTTAGAAATGTGTTCTGTTTATCAATAAATAAAAATAACGAGCGAATCTCGGTGCCCCGATATTATTCTATTAAATATTCTTCAAATTCACTTCTTCTACAATTATTAGCTGTTATTACAATTTTCTCATTATTCTCTCTCCTCTATCTATCATTATTGTATGTCCATTGTCTGTCTTCAGCTCCACTTTCACAGTCTTTTTTGTTCCTTCATTCCAATATTCTTTCGCCGTTTTCCTCCTTTTTCTCATTCTTCTCCCCAATTTCGTCAGCTTGTCTTCTTCTTACTCACTCACTCCTCTTCTCATTCTCTCTACCCATCTCCCCCATTCAATACCTCCCTGTAGCTCTCATCCCCTTTTCCTTCCCACCCTTTATTACTGAGTTAATAGCATCTTATAACTTTGCCTCCCCATTTATTACTCATTACATTTTTCATAACAGCACCTTTATTATTACTTTATTACACATTTATCATATACAGCGCCCCTGTAATAATATCACCACACTAGCGCTTCGAAGGTGCATCTTTAAATTATTCAAGCACAGTCCTTCCCATCAAAGCTCCCCGGCTATAAATTCATTACCATTTCCCCAATACACTGGTAATTTAATGCACTAGAACGATGATGAATGCATGGAAGCTCGATATAAACTACAAAACTAATGCAGTTACTTATTTCCGAAAAGCCATTCGGGGAATTATGGATGCGGTAATTTATTTCACTCTGAAAAGATTATTCCATTGATACTTTCCTTAACGGACCTGAGTCACGATATACAGCTATCCTGTACTATGTTGCAAGTAGTGCCACTTGGGATATTACCAATGATAAACAATACTACCGTTAACGATATTGAAATGTGTCGATGCCAAATGGCTGTTTTGTATGTTATTGTGAAATATCGTGTTGTTATTGTTACATTGTAGTGTATCTGTAGTGGTGATTATCATGATTGCAGGATTGAAAAATGATAGATGAGCTCAAGTAATGCACGTTCATTATATTTATGATGTTCCCTCATGAGAAAAATAGCAAAATGGCAGGAGAGGTAGATCTATGATATCGATATTTTGAGAACATTATGAGCCTCAATACATTATAAGAATCAATCAATCAATCAATAAAGCCTCCCTGATTCAATTATCATTCATCATGCGTGACCTTTATTGAGAATCTATTAGGGATCTAGAGTACCCAATATGTCACGTACATAATAAATAGCGTTTAATACTCAGGAATGCATTTGTAGAACTACTGTGTAAGGCTGGACATACACCGGTTAGTCAAGACAAGACTTGTTAAGTTTAGTCACAATACTTCACATAGTTGCTTATGAAGACATGTCTAATTGCAATGACTAATCAGTGTGAGTTGCGTCACAAGATGCTAGGTGACTAAACGTGACTATTCTTGTCTACACTAACAGGTATACAAGTATCATTCAATACGATTTTAAATCATGAATAATACACGGGATTATATTATAAGTCTTAAGATTTTATAAGTAGGCCCTATTGAAATGTTGCTAATGAATTAATTGACTTGGAATATCCCAAATGAATAAAAATCTGGTGTGGCGCACTCACACAACTTTCCTTGTCGTTATGAAAATTGATCACCTGACGCTAGTGTAAACGCGCATCTCAAGTCAAAGATCAAGTCAAAGAGCTGGTGACAGGTCAATAACGCTGGATACACACGAAATCTGCTATCTCTTCATAGTGAATGATTTAATAGAATCAACAGTTGCCAACAGTTTGCAATTGAATAATTACATTTTCTCAAATTTCAAGCTTATTTTCAATGTTAGGTGAAAATGTTACTGGACATTAATTGAAGAGATGTCCATGCTCAATCGTTTCCACTAGAAATTTTTTGTTTAAATCTGAGACCTGATAATTGGAAATCTAAAATCAAACTTTGCATAGATGGGGCGGAGCTCCTGAAATTTTTACAGATATGGGGCTTATGGCAGTTGATATAGCTTATCAATGACTATTTTAGGTATAAATTTGATCAAAATCGTTGGAGCCATTTTCGAGAAAATCGCGAAAAAACCTGTTTTTGACAACATTTTCGCCATTTTAGCCTCCATCTTGAATCGCATTTGATCGAAATTGTTCGTGTCGGATCCTTATAGTGTAAGGACCTTAAGTTCGAAATTTCAAGTCATTCCGTTCATTGGGAGATGAGATATCGTGTACACAGACGCACATACACTCATACACACACACACACACACACACAACACACACACACACACACACACACACACACACACACACCACCACACACACACACACCACACACACACACCACACACACACACAACACACACACACAACACACACACACACACACACACACAACACACACACACACACACACACACACACAACACACACACACACACACACACACCACCACACACACACACCACACCACACACACAACACACACACACACACACACAACACACACACACACACACACACACACACACACACACACCACACACCACACACACACACACACACACACACACACACACACACACACACACACCACACACACACACCACACACACACACAACACACACACCACACACACAACACACACACACACACACCACACACACACACACATACAGACCAATACCCAAAAACCACTTTTTTGTACTAGAAGTCCAAGCTTCCAAAACCAAGCAGCTATCTGATTGGTCAATGGGCTGATCAGCCACCATTTCAACTTCGCAGCTCCCTACCAATAGGAAACAAACAGCTAGAATGTCACATGCAAGTCATTGCCCAATGAGACCGCTTGTAGCCAATCTCATATTTTCTGGTGTCTCGAATTAATACTGCCTACAGTAACTATATTAGTGTGGTAATAATATATTACTGTAGTAATATAGTTACTGTAATACTGCCTTTCTTCGCGAGAACTATTTTTCTCTAAAATTCGTTGATAGAAAGAACCAGTATACTCCATGAAAAACTTAAATAATTATGAAGTTGCATTGTAATATTTCAATGCTCGAGGAATCTGCATAAGATGACCGTGGATTACTGATTTTTCAAAATAATTATGTTTCAGGAGAGAAACTCCAAGTACAGTCCAATAATTCATCTAAGGTCTCAAAAGATTCCAATAATTTATGAGTTCAATTATTAAGGGGCTGCTATTGTAATCAATATTTTCTCGAACAATATTTAAATATCTCCTTCCACAATATTCAAATTTCAAATATCATAAACTATAACATTATTTCAAATTCAAATAACAAAGTTCTACAATATTTGTTCTTCAGATTCTACGCTGCAACAAAATAAATTTGTCAAGTAGTCAATTAACATCACCCCAAATTTCCCATTCACAATCTAAACTCTCAATATTATCCAAAAACAACAAACTGCAGTTTGAAGCTTCAGATTACTTCGAAGCTGATACACTACTATTTATGTTTAAATTCTATCCAACACCCGAGCATTTCAGATTTAATGCTCAATAAGATTCGAACTTTACAGGACTGCCGCTGTTTAGTGAGAATAATTCACTGTCAGCATTGTTTGAATGGGGAGGATTGATGAAGTTTATGATGGATACTGACAGTATAAAGTGAATTTCATTGTAGCTCTCAGTAGTTGAAACTTGACTCTTAGCAATTCGCCTGCATTTGATTCGTGCCTAGAGCTCGTTTGTCTTGAGTTATTACGACTTCACCCCTACCCCTCACCAATACCCCTATTGCTTCCTTTGCTGCCCATAAACATCGAAAACTTATAATTAAAAGCGGAATTGAAACTACAACCACCAAAAGTTCGCCCCTTCCCCCACTCCGATAGTAGTGCCGCCTCTGTAGACATTGTGCACAAGTTTGCTGTGTTACTAAACAGGCAAGCGACTATGATAGGCCACTGAAAACTTATTTGTAAGGCCCAACTTCCATTACTGAAGCCTGCAACCATGGAGCGGTGTTCTGTGCTCTGTTAAATCGATCAGCTCCGATAGACAATGACGATTTATTACATGGTGGATTGCTTGTTGCCAACATCCATTAAGAGGAGAGAAATTTTTTTAAAACTTTCTGTGGAGTTGTAAAGTAGTACAGTGTTGTAGTGATTGATGGTTCCATATACATAGTTGCAAATTCTAGTGATGATAAGCTGAGTCAATGGATAAATGAAAAATGACGCACAATTTAAAAAGGAACATACCTGTCAAATTTCATTAAAATCTATTACCGCGTTTCGCCGTAAATGCGCAACATAAAAATATATAAACATTTAAACATTAAGAGAAATGCTAAACCGTCGACTTGAATCTTAGACCTCACTTCGCTCGGTCAATTATCAGAGTGGAGATTCTCAAATGTGTTATCAACAGAGTGAGCTGGAGATTTTCAAATGTGTTTTCACCTCAGTGGGCTACAACAATTGATCTCACCTTGGAATTTGTTCAAAAAACATCAGAGTGTCTAAATAACAGGCATTACAATCGACTAATTATTAGAGAAGAATATATTATCAATATCAAATTATTTTGATTTATCAAATTCTTCTCCAATGATTTCTATGATGCCTGTTATTTAGACACTCTGATGTTTTTTGAACAAATTCCAAGGCGAGATCAGCTTGATATTGTGATAAGTAAGTCATTATCAGTTACAAATAGCTACGAGTAGAGTTTGAATAAATATTATAGACGATTATGGATAAAAATTCAATTGGTTGGCCCCAAACATTGAGCAGTCATCACAATGAAATATTGTTCACTTGGCTGTACCCATTAAAAATCCAAGGCCAGAGGGGTTCTCGTACACTCACAGTCTCTCTCACAAAATATAAAAAAGCTCCCCAGCAAGTACATATCATTTACAGGCACCACCCTGTAAATTCAGCAGAGACAGACACAGACAGAGACTGAAAAAAAGTGGAGACAGAGAAAAATACAGAGAAAGAATCAGTATATTATGAAACAGAAAAAGAGACAGAGAAAGGGAAAGAGGAAGAGACAGAGGAAAACAGAGAAAAAGACAGAGAAAAAAAACAGGGAAAGAGACAGAGAAAGAGAAGAAGAGACAGAGAAAAAAAAACAAAGAAAGAGACAGAGAAAGAGAAAAAAGAGAGAGAAAGATACAGACGGAAGGAGATAGAGAATGAGACAGAGAGAGAGAAAGAGGAAGAGACAGAGAAAGAGATAGAGAAAGAGACAGAGAAAGAGAAAGAGACAGAGAAAATAACAAAGGGAGGGACATTGGAAGAAATAAAGAAAGAGACAGAGAAAATAACAGAGGGAGAGACAGTGGAAGAAATAGAGGAAGAGACAGAGGAAGAAGCAGAGAAAGAAACAGAGAAAGAGACAGAGAAAGGGACAGAGGAAGAGACAGAGAAAGAGATAGAGAAAGAGACAGAGGAAGAATCAGAGAAAGAGACAGAGGAAGAATCAGAGAAAGAGACAGAGAAAGGGAAAGAGGAAGAGACAGAGGAAGAATCAGAGGAAGAAACAAAGAAAGAGACAGAGGAAGTGGCCGAGAAAGGAACAGAGAAAGAGACGGACAGAGACAGACAGATCCAAACACAGTGATAGAGAAAGAGATAGTGACACAATAGAGTACACAAGTAAGGCCGTATAAGTACGGTCGACAAACAACAACACCATACACTGCAACACCACAACTGTATTTGCTCACATAAATTGCAAAAGTAATTTGTAAAGTGGCATAACAATGCGAAAAAGGGAGAAAACACTTGAGAAAGCATAGGGAAGGGAAGGAAAGGTTAAAGGGGTCTACGAGGGAGGGAGAAGAGGTAATGAGTTAAGGAGTGAGAGCGAGATAGGGCTTACGAGGGGAAACCGACGAAATTTTGTTGAGAAGAGGAAGAGAGACTTCACAAAAATAGAGAGAGGGTGAGAGAGAGAGAGGGTTAAGAGTAAAAACGAGATTAATTGAATGAGTTGAGGAGGAAGAGTCTAGAGTAAAATACAATTACCAGAGAATAATAAAAAAATTGATGAGTTAAAAAAATTATGGTAAGAGTAAAAACGAGATTGATAGGATGAGTTGAGGAGTAAGAGTATGGAGTAAAATACAATTATCAGAGAATAATAATAATTGAAGAGAAAAAAAACATGGGAGAAAAGTTGAAGGAGCATTGAATCAATTTATTTTTCGGATATGAGTGATGCTGAAGATCTTCTTTCTCACTCATATCCACTGAGAGATGAGAGAGAATAGGGTGAAGAGGAATATGAATGAAGATCGGAGAGACAAGTGCAAAGAGAACAGGGAGATGGTAGGAAATCATTAGTGACAGACAACTATGTCACTAGTGATGAACTATGTCAAGAGCAACGTATAAAATGGAGGATGATCAACCAAACTGGAGACAGTATGATCGAAGGAATGAATAACTGTTTGAACAGTTCTAGAAAGACAATGAAATACACTATTGAGAGAGACCAAGATAGAAGTGTAGAGTGAAAGAATAATATTTTACGTCACATGGACGGGAAGGGTGTCGTTTGCAGGGGAGAATGATGTTTCTAGCCGAGACTATAATTTCATTCGAGCCCTGCCAGATACATTCACGTCCAAGTAACGTATACTATTTTTTGTCATGATAATTCAAAGAATAATAATTAGGAAATAGAAAACATTACCTGCTTGTGATGAAGTTACTAGATGCATTCTATAAACGTAACCTAGTTTAAAAAATCCGAATCAGGAATTTCGTGATTGTAGTTGACGAAACTTCCACCTGGAGCGCTGGAGGCGGTTTTTTATAGCTGTTTTGCTGATCCTATTTCGGAATTGGGAAACACTCTCGACTGTAAAGAAAACATATGATTTCATTACAGTAGAGTATGATGTAATAAGAATCATATGTTTATTATTTTGTTCTGCAAACAGCTGTTCACAGCTGAGATTGAATCTTAGACCAGTTATAGAATAGACACGGCTCATTGTATATTCATACTGAAAGTCGCTGAAGCCAACATCTACAGCCAAATCCACCCATCTTGACGTCACAACAGTGACGTCACGCATCGTAAAGAAATTGAAGAAAACTTTTTTGAGTTTGTTGTGTAAGTGTTTGAGGTGTTTAACTTACATTGTTGTTGAACAATGCATTGTTGTTAGCTTGGTTGTGACGTCAAGATGGGTGGATTTGGCAGTAGATGTTGGCTTCAGAGGCTAGACTTCCCAGCGAGTCTATTCTATAACTGGTCTAAGGATTGGATGACTATGACAAAAAGGAAGTAAAAGTGAATGGGAAAGTAAACAGATGAGAAGTAGTAACGATTGGAAGATCATGTCTGAACCTTAAAAAATAAGACTTATTTTACTCTTACTTAGTAAGAGAGATTTAAAACAGGAGTGGAGATAGAATGAGCAAGAACATTGAGAATTGGGCATGATTAAGAGAGACGAAGAAAACAAGAGTGTACAATATAGCATATATAGCCAATACATACAGTGATGACGATTTCACTTCCCCTAGTACTACGATGCGTCCCCAGGAGTGTGGGAATTCCAGGAAAGAGGCCAGTTTGCGGGGAATTTCAGAGGAGTGAGAGAGTTAGTGGTCAGGGAAGGCTTTACTCGTTGCCATGGCGACCGTCTGGACAAACGTTTCCGGGAGGAGGAAAGGGTAGGAGGAAGAGGAAGAGGTGGAAGAGGAGGTGTAGAAGGAGGAGATGAAAGAGGAGGAGGGGGAGGAATTGATAAATGTGTAAGTGGTGGATGAGGAGGAGTGGTGAAGGGATGGGAGGAAGAGAATAATGAAGGAGGGAGATATGGATGAGAAGGAGGAGGAGAACGTGGAAGAGATGTGATGGAAGGAGAAGGAGAAGGAGGAGAAGGAGAAGAAGGAGGAGAATGTGGTGGAGGGGGAATATGAGGATGAGAAGGATAAGGAGAGGAAGTAGTTGATAAATGTTGTGGTGGTGGATGAGGAGGGGGAAGAGGAGAATGTGGTGGAGATGGAAGATGTTTCAATGTTTGTATTATCGCATCAAATGGAAAAATTACATGTTCCCACTATAGGCTGAAAATGTCATGGATACTACCCATATTCTAGATGGGGATGAGAAGGAGTATGAGAAG
Organism: Nilaparvata lugens; assembly: GCF_014356525.2. Taxonomy (NCBI): domain Eukaryota; kingdom Metazoa; phylum Arthropoda; class Insecta; order Hemiptera; family Delphacidae; genus Nilaparvata; species Nilaparvata lugens. Next base: position 3,533,771 of record NC_052513.1, read on the forward strand.
GAAGAGATGAAGGAGGAGGAGGAGAAGAAGAAGGAGGAGAATGTGGTGGAGGAGGGAGATGAGGATGGAAAGGATAAGGAGAAGAAGTACTTGAAAGATGTTGAGGAGGTGGATGAGGAGGGGGAGGAGTAGAATGTGATGGAGGAGGATAATGGGATGAGAAGAAAAACGTAGTGGAGGAAAAAGTAATGGTGGAGGTGAGGAGGAGAAGGAGAAGGTCGAAGCGGTGTAGTAGGAGAAGGAGAAGAAGGAGATGGATGAGAATGTGGTGAAGGAGGGAGATGAGGATGAGGAGAATTAGGAGGAGGAGGAGGAGTTGATAAATGTGAAGTATGTGGATTAGGAGTGGGCGGAGGAGAATGTGGTGAAGGAGGAAGATGGGGAGGAAAAGGAGGAGGAGGAGGGGGAGGAGAAGGAGAAGAAGGAGGAGAATGTGGTGGTTGATTGATTGATTGATTGATTGATTGAGTACTTTATTTATGTAGATTACAATATATACTGGTTTATACACTTATGTACAACAGCTTACAATACAGCAAAATTATAGATGAATTTACATAATATAGACTAAGGAAATAATTATTGAACTGTATATGATATGGAAAAGCAAAAAGCAATTTGTAATATAATAACTATAGATAATAATCATATTGTTATGCATCTACATAAATTGGCGGAGCTTTGGACATATCAATGTCCATTCTTCGGAAAGAATATTAAAAATATCCTCCCCACTAACTCTCTACCAAAAGAGGGAGTTGGTGGAGGAGGGAGATGAGGATGAGAAGTATAAGGAAGAGGAGTAGTTGATGAATGTGAAAGAGGTGGATAAGGAGGGGAAGGAGGAGGTAGATGGGGATGAGAAAGAGGAGGAGAAGTAGAATGTAGTGAGGAGAAAAGGAGTGGTGAAGGAGGTGGAAGGGAAAGCAAGTGATGGTGGTGTAGGCGGAGGGAGAAGAGGTGGAGGGGTCTGAGTAAAATGAACAAGAGACTCCATGCAAACGAATCAGACCTGCTGCGACATTTCAGAATAATAATAATGTCCTTTTCCAGCGTGTCCTGTTTTCTTTGAATAGATACAGGTGGACATCACCAACAGAAAGGGGAATAATAATTATTATCAACTAGTAGAGTCATTTCCTGTTCTGTGTTGATGTAGTGGACAGCTAGTTTCGTGAAGATAATGAATGTGTCTGTGGAAATGTTGGCATGTTACAACATTCTAGTAACTGCTGAAAACTGACGTACATGTTATTAAAGTGTGTCGGAAATAGGAATGGACATAGTATGTGTGAATGCTGTGAATAAGTCATTCTCTATTCATCGTACTAGATAAACTAACCTCAAACATTACTTTATGAATTCTGAACAATATTTCATGATATCCTACGATCGATTTTGCTGGTTGACTAGCTGGTAACCTGTTCTTCGCAAGGCTTCAATTGAAAACTTGACATACTGGAATATTGATGAACAAGAAAGTGGGAAGAATAAATTCTAAGAATGATGCATTATGCGAAACCAACCAAAAAAGGAGCTTAACAATGTACTCAACACTCTTGTCAATGTACAAACTCTTGTATTTGGAATACTACATCATCATCTTAGTCATTTACTGTCAATTACCTCAAATGAAGAGAAGACCTTAAATTAGAGAAGCAATACAAAGTTCTTGACATTGGGCCATATGAATAAAGTTGAGCATTTGCTTATACTTCAAAAATATGGAGCATTTGCTTCATTTTCTATGAATAAACGTGAGCAAAACCTTTTCCCAATCCTCATCAAAAAAATAGTTTGAGCATTTGCTCAAAAGTAGAAGCTTATACTCAAAATTGTATGAATAAACTATAGCATTTGCTCAACTTTTGAAGCAAATGCTCCAAAAAAGTGAGTCTAGTTTAGAGCAGCTTATCATCTTTTGCTTTTGCTTAACTAATTCGTATGAGGAAGAGTAAACTATACTAGATACAATCACAACCAATCGTTGAGAACTATAAAACTCTTATTAGATTCAACCATGATTTATCACCATTATCCCTAAAAAAGAATAAATACAAAAGATAGCCATCACAAAATAGGAGATTGTAGACGATTGAATACGATAGAATATTGAAGATGATAGACTCATCTCAAAATAGAGATGAGAGTGTGGACGATTATAAGAAGGCTATTGATATTATAAGGATATGCTGAAGATTATTATAGATATGACATTTTTTCACGCTATTATTTCAAAATTCTAAACTCAACTAACCTAAAACTCTATTCATAAATAGAAAACAGAGCAGACGACGCAAGCGGTGCCCCCTAATTGCATATTTAGTAATATTAAGTAAGGCTGCAAAAACGAATCAGCTGATGAAAAATCTTTAAATTACAAGAGCATTTGCTTCAGAGTTCAGGAGCATAAGGTAAGAATATAAGGTATATAAGTTTATTCATATAAAAATGAGCTGATGCTTTTGCTTCCACCTTTTGCTCATGAGCAAAACCTTATGCTCCATGCTCTTGCTCGTGAGCATTTCCTCTGCTTTCATTCATTATTCATTCTTTAGTACATGCATATAATACTGAATTCAATGATATTAAATTTACGAGTCTTAATGAGAACTCCAGTGAGTAGAATAGAACGGTCTACAAAGTATTAATCTAATGCATGGTCTACAAAGTATCAATTTGAAGTAATGATTCAAGCATCAGTTGCATCTAACAAGTGAGCTTTGTCTGAACTTGCAATATTTTCATGGTGACTCGGCTGACCTAGTCTAGACTGGACTCCGCAACTTGTTGGTTCCGCAACTTTGCAACTTGTGTCCAACTTTCCACCCGACTGCTTCCAACTAGTTGGCCATCTTCTCTATCATCTAATTTCCTCCCAGTTCTACTCTTCTCTTCCTTATCAGTTTTATCTCTATCCCCTTTCAGTTCTTCTCCTTCCTACTGCCCATCTAGTTCTCTTGTTCTTCTCCTGGTTCTTCATCCATACTTCTTCTCTATTATCCATCTTATCTATCATCTAATTTCCTCCCAGTTCCACTCTTCTCTTTCTTATCAGTTCTATCCCTCTCCCCCTTCAGTTCTTCTCCTTCCTACTGCCCATCTACTTCTCTTGTTCTTCTCCCAGTCATCTTTATCCATATTCCACCTCCCCATCTTCTCTATAATCTAATTTCCATATATTTCTACTTTTCTCCCTCTTCATCAGTTCTTCCCCTTTCCATCTTCTCTTCCCTCCTTCACCACCAGTTTTCTTATTTTTCTCCTATAGTAAGGTCCACGTTAAAATGACAGTGTTAGATTAGCAATGGTATTGCTATCCTTGTCTATCATTCAACAAAACGGATAGCGCTATCTCTTTCTCGCTTAACTCTTTTGCCAGATCGTCTTTTAACAATGTAGAGTTAATAATTAATTAACAGAATATTTATTCTTAATTATGTGAATTCATTATGAAAATATTGTTCCTTGCTTAATAGAATACAATTGATAATTGACCGAGCGAAGTGAGGTCTAAGATTCAATTCGACGGTTTTGCATATTTTCTCTTTTAATGTTCAAATGTTTATATGTTCATATGTTGCGCATTTACGGCGAAACGCGGTAATAGATTCTCATGAAATTTGACAAGTATGTTCCTTTTTAAATTGCGCGTCGACGTATATACAAGGTTTTTGGAAATTTTGCATTTCAAGGATAATATAAAAGGAAATAGGAGCCTCCTTCATACGCCAATATTGGAGTAAAAATCAGGCTATAGAATTATTAATCATAAATCTGCTGTTTAGTGGACTATAATACTACCCGTTCAAAAACATTGAACATCTTTAGAATGTATCTTTCCATCAACTTTAGTAAACAGTTGACTATAATACTACCCGTTAAAAAACATCGAACATCTTGAAAATGTATCTTTCCATCAACGTTGTAGACAGTTGCAGCCAGGACTGATAACAGCGCTCATACTCACATTCCCGGACGACACGTCACGGTACGATAAGACAGAAAGCTCTATGTTTATCTTGGATTTTTTCTAGACATTTTAAATAATTGATAAATTATTTATTTTGTTTTTTGAGAAAACATAACAACAGGTCAATGTAACTTACTGAGCGCGAGGTCTACTGTTCACAGAACTAATAGTTTTAATTTAGAATGAACAGTTAATATTACATCAATGAACCTGTAGCTACCGTTTATACAAGACAGAGGAACCGGGAACGGTCATCTCCTATCTTTCTCCACTGCCATTATGATGTGGACCTCACTATAGCCATCTTTATCCATACTTTTTCTCTATTATCCATCTTCTCGATGATCGAATTACCATCTATTTCTACTATTCTCCCTCTTCATCAGTTCTTCCCCTTTTCATATCCTCCTTCCTCCTTCCACTCCAGTTCTCTTGTTCTTATCCTAATTATTTTCATTCTTATTCCTATTCCTTTAGTTATTGTCTTCTTCATCATCACATCCATCTACTTATTTCCTCCTCCTCCATCACCAATATATCTTATTCTGATCCTCATCTTTCACTAAGCAAGTTGGTGACCACATCAAAAGCTCCACTAGTTGCAGTTGCTAGTTCTTGAACTCAAGCCACTAGTTGTTGAGCTGACTAATAATGAAAGGAAGGGGAGTTCTAGAGCTCATAGTTCAGTCTGTTTGTTGGCGAGTAATTGCTTTGTCTAGGATTTCAATGATCTATACTCAGTTTATACAAATATTGGAGAGGTTCTAAGGAGTCAGTCACTGGAATAATGCAACTCTACCAGGGGAGATCAGTTTCCTGTGACTAAGTTTTTATTTATATACAATTCCTAATTGCTTTGTCTAGGATTTCAATGATCTATACACAGTTTATACAAATATCGAGTAGGTTCTAAGGAGTCAGTCACTGGAATAATGCAACTCTACTAGGAGAGTTAGATCCCAGTGACTAAGTTTTTATTCCTATACAATTCCTAATTGCTTTGTCTAGGATTTCAATGATCTATACTCAGTTTTTCAAATATTGGGGAGATTCTAAGGAGTCACCTACTGGAATAATGCAACTCTACCGGGGGAGATCAGTTCCCAGTGACTAAGTTTTTATTCCTATACAATTCTTAATTGCGTTGTCTAGGATTTCAATGATCTAAACTCAGTTAATACAAATATTGGAGAGGTTGTAAGGAGTCACTCACTGGAATAATCCAACTCTACCAGGGGAGAACAGTTCCCAGTGATTGGGAGCTTTTATTTCTATACAATGAGAGATTATTTTACAACTGTGCTTCTAGTGGAGAAGATTTTTTAATTTTCGGAACAAAATATTTCAAATTAATATTTATTTCACAGTTTTGACTGCTAAGTAGAAGGAATTTTGTTATCAATTCGGATCTTGATCTTTCTAAATTCTAAATTATTTGTTTCAAGTGTTTGGTGAGGTAATTAGATAAAATTGTATAAAGTGAAGAAAACATAACCTATTTCCTGGGCTAGTTTAATGAATCAAAATTCGGGAGGAGCAGTTTTGGGCTGTGCCTGTTGATCCTCCCCAAATTATTTCACATAATAATCTTGTATCATTGAATAAATAAATGAATATATACTTCTCCTTAGAAAAGTGGGGCTACTTTTTCCTGTAGGACTACTAAATTGATGATGGAATGGAATGAAAATTATTAACTTTGTTGTAGTCTAAACAAAATGTTTCCAGGTAAATGTTGAAAAAACTTTATTTTTGTTGAGATATGAGCTTTTCAATATTCACGTAGAAACACAGTTTCTAGACTGTGTTTCCACGTAAATATAAAAAAACTAACTTTTTGTTGAGATATGAGTTTTTAAAAATTTACTTAGAAACACAGCGTCTAGACTACAGAAAGTATAATTAGATAGAGTGTTTTGTCATGAAACAACATTAGAAATAATTATTAGTTCTGTTTCGAAAATGAAAGGAGTGATGAATAAATAAAACTTTTTCAAGCTTGGTACTGATAATTTTTATTCTATATTCCGTCAATGAGTGATATCTATTTGCAGAGGGGAATTGTATTTCTAAATAGGTATTATAGGAGCTTCTTTCCGAACTTTCTAGGAACATCACAGTTAAAATAAGTTTTTCCGATGAATTTTCAAGCAGGGTACTGTGGATTTTGATTCCATTCTGTCAATGAGTGATAGCAATTTGCAGAGGGAAATTGTATTTTTAAATAGGTATTATAGGAGCTTCTTTTTGAACTTTCTAGGAAAATCACAATAGTCAATCAGAAATTAGTTTCTCTAATGAATTATCTTTCATAAAATGTGAATCAACTCTACAAAAAATTAATTGAAAGTATTTTGAAGCGGTGTGACCATAAATGTTATAGAAACAGGAATCGACAACTTGATGAAGAAACTCAGTAACAACAATAATAACCTGGAATATTTTCCAAGCTTTTCTATTCTAGAATTGAAAAATTATTTCCAAGAAGTTATCATACATTTTCCAAGCGTATCCAGAGTAACAACAACAATGACCTGGAATATTTTCCAAGCTTTTTTTTCAAGATTTTTTCATTGAAAATTATTTTAAAGAAGTTGTCATACATTTTCCAAGCGTATACAGAGTGGAAAAGCAATTGCAGCATTTGAACTTTCTGGAATTATTCAACCTTCTAGGTGTTGTTATTAACGTCCACGTTACATTTGTAATTTTCCTAATAGATAGAAAACTATAATGTGAAAAATCTCAGAGTTATATAACTTACCACTACTCAATCTCTTCCACCTCTCTGCTAATTCACCATCCCCTTTATGATCCATAGTGGAGAGTCATAAACCCCATTTCAACCTTCTAGATTAAATTTATCATAGTTTAATTGTTTTTCCTATTTCTCTATCAATACACCTTATTAGAATGAATTAGAAACCTGACTAAATCCATCTCAGGAGCAATAACTTGCAGATGAAATTATTTCCCCTCATTTTTCCCAATATTCTCAACCACATTCTTTAAAAAAACACCTCAAAAAATAAACAAACAAGGAGAATACAAAAAAACTCTTCCCAAAGATTGTTTATCCGCTCGCAGAAGTAGGCAACATCTGAACCTCGATGAGAGAAAAATTGATGGATGTTATGTTAGAGACGCAGCGCCGTCTGCCAATGGATGCTATGAGATATGGATGCCATGATTGATGGAGGACGAAGGTGATAGATAGCTTGTCTGTGGCATCATATCGAGAAGAATCTGCTCTCGATTCTGCCATAGTGTATTTCCGTAGAATAACAGCCAAAACGTATGAATTTCAAGTTTGCCAAAGTGTATTTCAGGCCTTTTCCGCGAAATAGCAGCCTGAACATATGAATTTCAAGTTTTCTATGGTATATTTTAGGCCTGTTCCGCAGAATAGCAGCTGAAATTGATGAATTTCAAGTGAATAACTCGAGTGTATCTGTTGTGGACTCTGGATATGACGGAAAACAACGTCTGAGATGGATAAAAATGGAATGAAACATTGATGAGTAGGCGAGAAACTTTGGAAATATTGAATCTCAAGTATGTCGAAGCGAAGTGAATGTGTTGAATGTGATAAAGAACGAGTATAAACAGCTTTGATAAGAAAACGATAACAGCATCAACAACTACAAAACCAAGAACATAAACAACATTGCAAACATGAACAACTAGTGATACACTCTCAATTTCAACAACAATATTCTAGAATTTTTACGATCTTTTGTTAGTCATGGGACCTTTCTTGAGGAGGAAACTAATCCTACAAGCTCGCATGAAATCACGATGAAATGAAAATGAGATCAACCAATGGGACCACGATTATGGGGCAATGATGCAATTACGTGTGTCAAATTTAATTGAACCATCATCATCTAACGAGCTCTAGTACTTGTATATTGTGTATTGGTAATTCTTCATTGAATCAGTCAATTTTCTGAGTCATTGATGTTCGAGGGTATGAGAAACTGTGACAAGAGATGGGATGAGGTGAAGAGTGATCTGAATGGAGGAACATATTTTTATTTGAAAATAATTTGTAGGCCTTCACAGTATAATATAAACTATAAAGAAAGAGGAACATATAATCGTTACATCAACAACGACTACGTATATTTCAAGGACGTATATTTCAAAATTTTAAAGTGGACTATCATTTCTGATGAAGATATTAATGTTCTAGGGGTGAAAAAAGGGCTAGTGCGCAATAAGTTGCTTTTTTATAATAGAAGTTGAGCCGAAATCCGCAATGATAGTTCAGTTCAGCAATATGTGCCCCAATACCAGGATCTGACCGGTTTCTTTTTAGGCAATACCAGATTTTTTTAATAGAATGAGTATTGACGATCATCAATGTTTTGAATTATTGATTAATGCATTGGTGGAATTCATGCTTTAGCATTGATGAGGTGACAAATAAATTAAGCAAAATACTCGTGCAATAGAAGCCATTTTGAAACCACGAATCCTGCAAAATATAATGTATTTTGGAGCCATTGTATAGAGTATTTTCGGCCAGGTTGATGCGGTGTTTCTGCCGCAGAGTTCAACTCGTTTCAGTGGGCGATTAATTACATTTCCACGAGATTCGCTCAGCCAAAACAAAAGCTAAATGAGCTTTTGTTTGCCAGCTCAGCGACACAAGGTGTTCAACAAAAGATGTTATCGGCTGGATCTGTACCACATTTCATACTTTGTTTGCATGCTGCTACACTGAGCACTGACATTGTTTATCACAATAATTTTAGTGACACACAGTCCATGAAATCACAGAGAAAATAATACTTTAGTTTTATGAGGAAAGAGTAGCCCTGAATACATACATTATTCTAAGGAAAGAGAAATATATTCCGAATATATACTAGAGTATCAAATCAAATCAAATCAGAGTATATAGTGACACTCATCGAATTTCCATCTAGCTGTTTACCCGGTTGTCAATATTTGCAGTAGCAGAAGCCTTCGGGGTGAATTACAGCATCCAATTCGGATTTTTGTTCAATAATAATAATTAATTCATTAGCATTTGAATAATTTCAATATCTCAGTAATTTCCATCTGTAGTAATATATTCTATCTATGATGGTATGTCCGAATTGAAGGTTCTCTCCCAATTATGACAAATCAATAAAATCGACCTGAAACTGAACTCGAATGTGAAAAATCAATCAATTTATTGAGAAAATCTATTTAATTTTGAGCTCTGCTGAATCTGTAGGTTTCCAAGCAGGTGCCATTTCAAGACTTTACATCTTCAATTTTCCTTTCCATTACGAACTGTTAGTTAATGATCACTCTTGTATACTTCAATTACGGAGAAGCTGATTGCTTCTAATCATAAAAATTAGACTGTTATTTTGTAATTTGAAAAGAGAACATCTTATCATGATCTTTGAGTACTGTAAAATAGCCGCTCCATTTACCGACAAAAACTTTACGAAGAAATATAGTGCTTAACTGAAATTTGAGTATTGAAGTGGGCATTATATTTATCAGGATATTTGAGTACTGTTAAATAACCGCTACATTCACCGACAAAAACATTACTAAAAAATATACTGCTCAACCGTATATCAATAAGAATCAAAAATATTCCTCGACCTGAACGAAATAGTAAGTTTTGAGGAATCAAGAAATAGTTATTTGTGCAACTAGTGCGTAAAGTGACAGTTTGCTGCACCGAAAGAAATGTTTACGCCCGAGCCGTAGGCGAGTATTTCACATTAAATTTTTCCTACAGTTATCATTGAATATGAAAAGTGGGTAATTATGGGTGAAATTGCCTGAAATCCATCAAATGTTTGTGTTTGTTTTGCTGTTATTAATAAAAACCTTAATTTATTTAAAATAGAATGTAGTATGTGTGTTTGAATGGCGGGGCGGCTGTCATCCACTGTCATCCACCACCTCAAGATTCTTATAACGTGCACCACAGTCACTGTTACCAACTCAATTTAGATTTTCCTGCACTGGTGCTCCATATAACCTACTAACTATTTCGCGTTGTCATGCTGCAAATCTGGAGTACGCGAAGTAGGCCTACTCACTTTGCGCACTAGTGCGGAAAAGTGATTCTTTATGGCCTGCAATCAGTGCAGAAATGGTCACTTTTCAGGGTATCTGTAGGAAAATAATATTAATGTGTATGTGAAACGAGAAAGAACCCAAAAACAAGTGGATCTCAAACAATGAACTATGATCAGAAGATATAGAATTGTAGGATTATGATCAAAAGCAAAAAATACATCGACGAAAGAAGTAATCTGTGCTGAACTCCAATGAAAATAAATCCTTTTTCTCGAATCAGTTGTAACATTCGTGAACGTCGGGTGGATAATAATAGGAACATCACAGTCAATCAACTGTCCGTAATAATCATTTTCCACAAATTTAGCGAATTCAAAAGAAGAATTTTATTCTGTGAAAGTCAGGAGAATAATATACAACCACACTATATTCCCATGTACAGTCAATCGGTCATATGATACCATAGCAGCTCCACAGTGGAGTAGCGAGGCAGAATTGAACAGGATTCAATCTAGCGTTCAGATAAAGCCGCCAATCGATGAATGAAGCGTTCACTGGACAGCTATGGAGAGTGAGAGAGTGTGAGAAAGTAAGAGAGTTTATGGGAGGGTGAGAAGGAGATGGAAAGTGAGAGAGTGCAAGAAAGTAAGAGAGTTTATGAGGAATTAGAGGATGAGTAGAGAATGGGAGAGTGAGAGAGAGTGTATTTTCATGAGGAAAGAGAAAGATTTTCACAATCATCTATGATCACAATCATTTGTAAGCTTCAGCATTGAGCATTATTAAGAGTTAATATACTGATAAAGGAAGGATGAATAGACAATCAATTAATGAATCAATTATTAATACCAACCTATCCAAACTTAAAGTTGTTTTATTCCAATTTATATTCTCAGATTATGATTTGGAGTACAAATTGAAATGAACATTGAATTGGACAATTTAAAACTAAAATAGGAAATTGAAGAAGTTTTGGGCACTAGAATAGCCAGTTCTCCATTTCAGATGTTATATTGCATGTGATAACCTAATAAACAAATAAATGAACAGATAATACAAGAGAAAGTTAACAAGATGTAGTAACAATCGTAGTGAGAGACTAAAATAACACATTACTAATACAATCATAGAAAGTTTCAGCCCAAATCATCATCAAAATTAAATATAGTGGAAGAGACAGAATGAACAAATAATACAAGAAATATGAAACTTTAGTAGGGAAAATCCCTTTCCCTCTATCATAGATATTTGTGGTGGAGGTGACTTACTCACATGACCATATAATATGCTTCAGAAATAGATCAAAAGAGAAAAGACTAAACATAAACTCCAGCATAATGCATCATCGAAATATACTAGTAGTGAAAAAATGAAGATCATCAGAGAAAAAGACAGCAAGAAAGTTGAAGAGTGAGTAGGAAAGAGGAAGTGGGAGTCAGTTGAGGTTTTCAAGAAGATTGGACTGAATTATTTCAAGGGATATCAACTATCTCTAATATTTATACATGCACAAGCCTAGAGCTCATGTGGGCATCACCCCACCACCTCCGTAAACAAAACCGTAGTGCATTCGTGTGACGTCAGCACAGGTAGGGCTCCTACAACAATAAAAATTCGTTAATTTCAGCTGATCTATATCAGCTAGTGTTTTGATTGGTGTAGGAACCCTATCTGTGCTGACGTCACACGAATGCACTACGGCTTTGTTTACGGAGGTAGTGATCACCCTCAGCAAAGAAGGGAGATGTTTAAAGGCAACATTAATTTTCAATTCACAAGTTATAGGTGGGAGTCAAAGTTTGGTTATGAGGAGAGTTTCAGTGAGAAAATGAGTACTATGAAGTATCATAGTAGGCCTGAATATTAGGTGGGCAGCATTGATTGAGAAAAATTGCAAAAATGAAAGATTGAGTGAATGTTAAAACAGGGCAAAAGATGGCTGAAGGAGACTTCAGTCCAGTCGAATCCAGTTTGAGGTTATTGAGAGTGAGTTCGAGTGTTTCAGTGAGAGGATTAGAGTACGATACACTGGAAAACAATAGAGAGAGAGAGCGAGAGAGAGAGAGAGAATGAGAGAGGCAGAAATTTAGACTCAGATTCCCTTATTCATGTGTTTAATAAAACAAAATTCAACTTACTTTCTATCATTAAGAGAACAAGGAAGAGAGAAAGTGAGAGAGTGCGAGAGAAAGATATAATGTGTGAGTGTGTGAAGAGATTACACGAGGGTTGGTAGAGGGGGAAGACATCAAGTCCAGTTTGAGGTTGAGAGAGGAACGCGCGTCCGTATACTAATATTGCAAATCGCATTAGGGCGGCTGCACCGACAGATTCATGCCCAAATATAATTATAGGCATCAAACAGACGATCAGGTGGTTGAATGGTGGTCAGCAGCAGCAGTGGTAGGAGGAGGTGGAGTAGTAGGAGGAGGAGAAGGAGAAGGTGATGGAGAAGGTGTGAGAGGAGGTGGTGGTGGATGAGGAGAAGGAGGAGGAGGAGGAGTAGGAGGTGAAATGATGACCAAGGGTGGGAATTGACGTTGCAGTAATATTGCAACGACTGTTGTGTGCGGGAAGGGTGGAAAGTGGAAACACCGCAGGGATATCATACGTCTGAGCCGCACATGAAATCCAGCAATAATTCATCGATGCCTGGACCTCGATATCATGGTTTCCAGGTTGTTGTTGTTGGACCTTGACTTCCATAGAACTCGCAGTATGCTGCTTCACACAATAATAGACTTATATACTGTATCTGTTCACAGGTATTATATATCTGTGGTGTTTATCATAGTAGTATACAATACAGTGATAGAGCTCTACAGTAGCATCCTAGACTATATTTGTTCTAGACTATATATGTGGTGTTTATAATAGTTGTATGCAATACAGTGATAAAACTCCATAGAGCTCTACATTAGCCTCCTAGAATATATATCTGTTCTGAAGTATATCTCTGTGGTGTTAATAATATTAGTATGCAATACAGTGATAAAGCTCCATTGTAGCCTCCTATATATCTGTTCTGGAGTATATCTATGATGATTATCATAAGAGTATACAATACAGTGATAGAATTCCACAGTAATCACAGTCTCATTCTAGAGTATATTTGTGGTGTTCATCATGAGAGTATACAATACAGTGATAGAACGCTTCAGTGATCTTCTATATTCTTTATTCATCATACATTATCAAAATGATGAGGAGAGGAAAAATAAGGTAGCCTTGTGCTATTCCTCTCCCAAATTTAGATAACACATGGTCCGAGATAGGTTAAGTCTTGTAGTTCTTCAATTCACAAAATTGTCAGTCCTCAAGTATTTCTACGAAGCAGATTTCCAAATTTAGATTCTACAAATTTGAAAATGTTATCAGAAGTATTTCACAAGGCAGCTTTAAATATAGAAATTGGTCATTTTTGTGTATTGGAATATGGGCTTAAGTACACTCCAAGAAATTCTCCATTTTTTGACTGAATTTGACTTATGATGCATGACTTTGGACCGCCTTGACGAGCCGAGAAGAATGAAGTGTAGTAAGATGGAATCTGAGCATTGTGTCAAAAGTTATACGACGTGTTTGAAATTTTGATCCTTGAGGTGTCCTTAACCGCACCTCTTCACTGGGAAATAATGAAATGAAGTGCATCTAACGGGTGATTCTCATAGAACATGATCTCATGGATTTATGGCATTGTGCGAAATATCGATGTGAGGACAATGTAGTTGGTGATGATGGTTGAAGCTGAAGATTAGGTGTTTTTCACAATTCAAGGAGCATTGTTGTCTGGTGTAACTGGAAATCTATATGAGATAGAGCGCTCTACCTGATCTCAGACTGTAGATCACAAAAATACGCCCATAGGGATTTTGAATTATATATCTAAATGGTAACAATCGGATGATATTGCTGATCAAAAACTAGAATTCATCAAAATTTATTTTTTCTTCAAATTTCACTCATTTTAAAAAAATCATAACTCAGTACTCAATAAAGATTCCGGAGAAATTGGTTCCGGACTTCTCTTATGTACCCAAATAATATATTAGAAAATCAGAATTACAATATAAATTGCAAGCACACCCCCTTTTTATGTCTATATTGACTGGAAAATAACTAGAATAGGAAATATTCACATATTAAAAATATAATTTTGAGGAATTACCGAGAAACAAACTTAATTCTAGAAGCTCAGATTTTATATGTATATATATGTAGTGTTTATCATAGAAGTATAAAATACAGTGATAGAGTTCTCCAGTAGCCTCCTAGACTATATCTGTTCTAGAGTATATCTGTGGTGTTCATCATAGGAATATTGAATACAGTAATAAAGCTCTACAGTAGTCTTCTATATATCTGTTCTAGGATATGTTTCCGTGGAGTTTATCATAGGAGTAAACAATACAGTGATAGAACTCTTCAGTCATCTCCTAGACTAGTAGCCTCCCGAGACAGTAGCCTCCCATATTTATGTTCTAGAGTATATCTGTGATGTACAACATAGGAGTATAATATAACAGTGACACAGCTCTACAGTATCCTCCTATATATCAGTTCTAAAATATGCATCTGTGGAGTTTATCATGAAATTATACAATTATATAGTGCTGAGGTAGACTTAGCTGTCCGATAGCAAAATTCACTTCAAATTGATAGCATTTATTCAATTAGAAGAATTGATAACACATTCGAGGAATGCTGACAACCTAGTCAGTGTGAAGATGATCTTACTGTGGAGAGTATATTGGAGTATACCTGTAAGTTCAACTGTATTGTTTTCTATGATGCATGTGTGTATGTGTTGTCTGTATCATGGTTGATCTCTCGCTCGCTTTTGATTCTGACCGATACGTAAATAATCTACTCACTTCACTCATTTCGACAGCGGCCGTCTTCTGGGACGTCAATCAACACCATCCTGGTTCAATCATTGCTTTCATTGCTTTCAACCCCAAGGGTTCTCAATGAAATCCTGTATACATTGAGGAGTTGCTAAACGTGTCGTTTTTTTAGCAGAATGTTGTAGGAGCGAAAATTAGATGTTAAATTTTGAATAGGGGCGAAAATTTTTTGTAGGAGCGGAATTAGATGTTAAATTTTAAACCAAATATGTGAGCACGGATGTAGAACGGCGGGAGAAGTCTCCACCAAATATGTAAGCACAATGTGCCTTCACCAATTATGTAAGGGGAAAAACTATTATAACAAAAAATAACAGAATAACTAGAACTTTAATTCAAATCAAATCAAATCAAATCAGTTTATTTCCACATTTGGTACATTAAAAGAATATGTAAAAGTGCATACATTTCATTGTTTTTACAATATTTCAAACAGGTTATTAAAGATTTTTTTTACATATTATACACTATTACCATAATACATATATAGAGTGGAATTCCCCCAAAAAGACTGTTCGTCTGTGGTTGAGGGAGAGTTCTTATCAAGCAAGAGTAATATGTATCTCATCAAATAATAATATACTACAAACATACTTAATTAATAAGATATCATTTTGTCTACATCAGAGGAGAAAAAACAAGACAAAACATTTTGTTTTTGTTTGTTAGCGCAGAGTGATCATAAAAGTCAGATACAGAAAAGTGAAAGAGCAAAGGGATCAAGACAAGCGGTGATGCAAATGTAATATTAGTATATAATCAATGCTGGGATGCTACGTGTAGGGTGAAAGAAGAAGTTGTTCAGCTCCATTCCAGCCCAAGCCAAAGAGCCACCCCACCAACCTCCTTTTATACACCACATCGCTGCAACCCTCGGCCTCCCTCATGTCTTCCGGCAAATTCCTATAGATATTTGAGCTAAGTAAAACGGTGATTTAAGTTCTATTCCATGCATTAATCTGGGGATAGAATAGCCATGGTTATTTCTTAGTCTAGTATGGTAATTGTGCTGTATGTTGGCAAGAAGTTCTATTTTATGTTTCCTAATATATGTAAGAATTGTTTTAATAAATAGCTGTCTTAAATTTAACACAGGGAAGTCCGAGAAAAGCAGCGACGTGGGGTACCTGGGTTCTTTTTTCAGGATGGTCTTCATGATTGTACGTTGGGTAACGGCCAGTGGCTCCAGGCATGTGGATGATACCCCTCCCCATGCTATTATGCCATACTGCAACACTGATTGCACGTAGGCATGATAAATCCTCCTACACAACCTGATGTCTAGTACATTACTGAGTTGAGACAGACCATAAAGCAACCTCCTAACCCTCTGTTTCAAATTCTGTACATGAGGGACCCAACTCAGATGATTGTCAAAAATAGCCCCCAAGTATTTATATTGGTCGACTCTCTTGATTGACCCACATGCACATGCAGTAGATTCTATATCCCTACAGGAATGCATTTTTACTTGCCTAGAACCTGGATCAGATTGGTTCCTGGTCACTATAGGCATATACTTTGTTTTACTCAGATTTACTGTTAAACTATTGTGGTCAAACCAATTTTTTATTCTAGCGAGATCATTTGTGGCATTTCTATAAACTTCCTCCCATTCTCTACCTACAGAAATTACAGCAGTGTCGTCAGCAAATAGAAATATTTTACTTGTTGTGTTCAATTGGGAAATATTATTAATATATACCAGGAACAATGTTGGACCCAGAGTGCTTCCCTGAATTACTCTAAAGTCAATATTGTCCATTTCACTGGATTTTCCTTCAATTTGAACAAATTGCTGGCGCTCCGAGAGATAACTCCTGAACCATTGCAAGGCGGTATTTTTAACTCCAATGGCCTCAAGTTTATGCAATAGCTTATCTCTATCAACTGAATCGAAGGCCTTGGCCAGGTCCAGGAATGTGATAATAGCCTTATTTTTCAATTTAATTGACTCTGTTATATATTTAGTTACTTCAAATAGGGCATCGTCAGTATTTTTAGATTTTTGAAAACCATATTGATTTTTTGCTAAGATGTTATTTTTTGTTAAATATTTTGTCAACTGTATTTTAACGCACTTTTCAATAATTTTGGACAAAGTAGCAAGAAGAGAAATAGGTCGGTAGTTAGTTAGTTCGTTTTTTGGCCCTGATTTGTAAATTGGAATGATTTTTGAAATTTTTAATTTTTCTGGAAATTGACCTGCATGAATGCTTAGATTTATTAGATGATGAATAGGGTTAATTAGTGAATCTATGTTTTCTTTGAATATTCTTGTGGGTATGAGGTCATGCCCAGGGGCACTCTTTCCTTTGAGACTGTTTATTACCACCCTAAGTTCCTCTTTGGTAACATCCTTAAACTCAAATACTGTGTTAACTCCATATTCGTGATCATTAATTTCTGGTTCACCAACCGGGCTTAAGGATCGAGATAATGAAGCTCCAACAGCAGTGAAATATTTATTAAAACTATTACAAAGATCATTGACATCTTGGATTTGTGCTGAATCTCCAGTTTTAGCAAATGCTCCAATTGGAAAAGGTTGATGTGCTGTAGCTTTTCCAGCAATTTCTCTCACAACGGGCCAGAACTTTTGTGGATTGTCTGATACTTCATCAACTTTATTCTTATAATAATCATATTTAGCTCGCTTAATTGTTGAGTGTAGGAGGTTCCTGTATTGTATGAATTCGTTTTTTAAAGCAAGACAGTAAGGTTGTCTGTTGAGTTTTTTCTTTAATTTATCGCGGTGGCGGATAGAGTTTACCAAACCTCTGGAAATCCATGGTTTTATTTTTGTATTTTTGGATGATATTTTTACTTTTGATGTCTTATTAAGGAGAATAGTCTGGATAGTATCAATGAATAAATTAGTTGAAAGATTGATATTATTTTCATTAGTAACATCGTCCCAATTCTGTCGAGACAAGGAATTCTTAACACCGTTCCAATCTATTTTTGAATAATATTCTTCTTTTACAGGTGGTTTGACAAATTTTTGAGTTGTTAATTCCATGCATATGGCATAATGGTCAGTAATTGCAGTTTGGAGTACAGTTGTTGCTACATCAAAAGAGGGCGGTAGTCTGACAAAGTAATGATCGATGCAAGTGTTGCTGGCCGGTCTGGTCACCTTGTCGACACAAGACACAAGGCCCGCCTCGTTCATTACATCCAGGTACTTTTCTTCCAGTGTATGAGGATTAAGATTCAAAAGGTTGCAATTTATATCGCCAGAAAATATTTTTAAACACCTATTGTTATTTACCCGTTCATTAAAGTATGACTCTATAGATTCTACAAAAATATGAAGATTTGAGTTGGGGCTGCGATAAATTGCCAGAATTTCACACGGAACACCAGCCCAGTCAAAAGTGAGGGAGAGACATGTGGCTATACCCCCCAATTGAAACTCGCAGCACGATGCAGATATTTCATGGTCTATGTAAACGACAACTCCATCACTTTGATTAAGATTGTTAAATGACCTGTACAAATTATAACCGGGAATTTCCATCAAATCGCTCTCATCGTTCAGCCAAGCTTCCGTAAGTATTATGCATGTGAAACGATAGGCCAAGTTCTGCAATACTACAAGGAATTCGTCAATGTTTCTTCTATAACTTCTAATATTTTGTTGGATTACAGTAAAATTTTGTTGATTCGCATCACCGCCCCTCCCAAGCCCTCCGCTTTCAATAAAATTACTACAAAAATTCTTAATATCTGAACACTCTGTGCAATTAATTGTTGGAATATCTAATAATTCTACAGCATTTCTAATCATAAGAAAAGAAAAGAGCAGCAAAAAAACCTAAACAACGGCAAGCCGTCCGACCAGACGTGAAAATAAATATAAAAAAGAGGGGGAAAAATATATAATATCAATTGAATACAGGAATTCTTAAAACATGAATAAAACAAAATTGAATGCCAGTACAGTATAATAATAGATTGAGAAGAAAGAATTTTTGAAGCAAAAGAGGAAAAATTGATTAATACTCGAAACTTTCTTTCACCTAGATAAGGATACTTTTGTAGTTTGTAAGACGTAAACAAGCGATAACGAAGATGCTCGGAATCATTCTTGATCAAGGTATACTTTATTGATTAAGCTAGAAGAAATACATAAGCCTTTGCGAGTCCAAATTTCTCTTAAACGTTAACATTAATAATTTATGTCTTGTATAAGACAGTATAGTTATAATATTAATTTTTCTCAACTCTTTCATCGTGTTTGATACTGACACTTAAATAGGAGACTTAATGATCAGCACATTTCCACATCAAGAATAAATTAAATAAGAATATATTACTTGAAAGCAGCTAAAAACTTATACAGTAGCTTATTTACTTATAAAGGCTTACAAAGGCTTAAATATTTTAATATATTAAAATAATTGATGTAATGATATAATTAAAATGACATAGAATCGGATAATAAATGATCTAATAAGAAGAAATGGAATCTTTGAAACAAAGAAGAAATTAAAACTTAAACGTTCCGTATCTCTACATAGATAAGGAACTCTGTAATTATTATGGACAGGTGGGTGATAATCAGGATATTCGGTGCTTTATTTATCAAATACCTTCAATTAGAATTTAGCCACCTCTACCAGTCTAGAAAGAAAATTCAGTTTTAGGTTCGATAGCAGAATTCAGAGTAGTCAATTTCTTAATATTTAATAGTGTGAATGTATATTATTTTATTGAACTCATTCATTCATTTTATAGAGTTAGCAAGGAGTTTATAATAGGTGTAGCATGCTAAATTATTATTAGTATGCTAAATTATTATTAGTATGCAGTATTATTATTCATCTAAGTATGCTAAGTTATTCTTTTTATTACATGGTTATCAGATAAATAGATAAGTAGACAGCTCTATAACATGATACGAATATCTTAGCATCTAGAGTCTCTGAATACCCTTAGTCTATATAAAAAGGAATAAAGAGCAAAATAAAATATGCAAACCTCTCCAATTGCAATATATAAAGAATGACAATAAAACAAAATAATATTAAAAGGTAATATTGAGAAAAGAAAAAAAAATTAATTAAGTAACACAAGAATAGACTCACTATTAATCAATATACTCGAAGAGATAAAAGGTTACTATTATTATTATTATTTTACTGAACTTGATCATTCATTTTATTAATTAAATAAATATATTTTTCCAAACCATAGTTGTAGTATTTTGTATAGTTAATATCACGTTATTTTTTAAGATCATAGTTGTAGTTTTTGTGTAGATCATATCAGGTTATTCTATAAATTGCGGTTCAAATTAATAGACAGCACAAAACAGTTTCGTATATCTTATAAAGTCTAGGTTCTTTTACCCTCAAAGCACTCCTCTCCAAGTTAATAAAGAGAAATAAAGTTCAAATAAAAGTATTTAATCCTTTCAATTATTAACTAAAAAAATGAAAAATAATAAATTCCTTAATAATTAGCTTGGAGATTGTGGAGCGTGATTTGAAGGCTTCACACATGTAGAGTGAATCTTGTACTGAGTCAATGGTGTAGCGGCTATAAATTTTGTAATTGCGTGCGTGGACGCTGAGTGTACACCAGACTGATTGATTCACTGCAAGATTCAATACAATTGTCGGAATCGCGGGAGGCCTAAACGCTCGCTCACCCTTGATTCTTCTAATGACAAATTGTATAGTGATGAAATTTTTATAAGTAGTGTAGCGATCGCTAAACACTGAAGACGGATACCTTAAAATTATTACCTGTGAAGAATGAGCATACAAAATCATACAGGTCGAGCAAAAATCCCGATGTAGCTAATTTACGGGACTGCGTCTCTAATAAGTTCTGAAGGATTAAAAAATACGGTATTTGAACCAAATATCGTTCAGAATATACTTCGAGAACAGAGTCTTGTCGGGTTTTAAGCTCTATTGTAGGAATTTATATGATCTATGGCTGCCACTGCTGTACAATTGATGCGTTCGCTCCAAAGTCGAGGTAGGTAACAGATAAAAGCTGATATATGAGCAGGTAAGGACAAAGAATAAATATCTCGATCTGACCCCACTCGCTACATCCACTTAGACCTGTTCCAATATCCAGCTCAATTCAATTATTTCAATGATCGTATTCGATCGGTTCTTGATGATATAGAACGTATCAGACACAATAATTGACAGGCTTAAGAAATAATCGAACTCAGAAAGCGAATTAACAAAACTGAAATATATTACAATAAAATATGTAGTCATACAGTGCAGATTCAGAATTTGATTTACAGGTTGATAATAATTTAGTATTAACAGAACAGTTAAAAATTTTCTTGTGCTTGCATGATACCATGCGTGATTCAACAGAATTTTACAATTGATAAAATTGAACAGTTTTGAAAAAATAGTGAAAAAATGAATTATAAAATATTTTTAAAAAAAAATGCTCGGGGTCGTGGTTCAGGCAGCGGAGGATAGTTAATCAACTACAAATTCTTAGAAATTAAATATGAATAAATTTTAGGCTCTTAATAACTAAAAGCGCTTGTCGGCGTGGCCAATAATTTAACAAAGAAAAATTTATGTTTTTCTGCACTGAAATATTTTCGAAGCGTAGATTGGGGCCCCTTATGACTTATAACTCACGTGAAATTCCTTGGTCGTCGTGGTTTTCTTCTTTAGATCAAAAAATCGTTTGATCGGCGGCAATCCAGGCTTCGGTTTCAGCACGTGGGGAATTTTAAGTTAAATATCTCCTTCACCGAATTAATTAAGGGATAATTTACTTTAAGCTTTTAAATTTATCGATTGATGAGAACAGAAATTTACGAATAACAAATAAATTGGCCTAAAATATCGGCTCACAAATAGAACATTTAAAATCGAACAAGAAATTTTCAC
The DNA here is from genome assembly GCF_014356525.2 of Nilaparvata lugens. NCBI lineage: Eukaryota > Metazoa > Arthropoda > Insecta > Hemiptera > Delphacidae > Nilaparvata > Nilaparvata lugens. Next base: position 3,555,577 of record NC_052513.1, read on the forward strand.
AAATAGGTCTTTGGTAACTATAAAAAAGAGATCTACATGGTAAGGATTTCAAAAGGGAAGTGCTGCTCTTTTCTCTAAGCTTTTAGGCTAGACCTTGCTTCTCAGAATCTCAATGTAATAATTTGCATAAAAATTTGCCATTGGTAGAACGCTTGTGACGTAAACATGACGTCAGTGGCAAGTAGTAGAATACAATTCCTTTAATTACAATAATAATTTAATTTATGCAATTCTTAAAACTGCTTAATCTTATAGACATAGTTCCTCTCATACAATGTACACGTGCTAGTGTAACTGATAAGGCAGGGTTGGTGTCTGATAATAGATTAACATGTGTTGCTTTCAAACGATCACCGTCTTGGTGCTATTTCTATGCACTGTGATTGGCTTAGACCTGCCATAGAGATTTAATTACCATGTGGTTCAGTTGAATTAAATTATTAATAAATTAATATTCTTGTACAATTTTTATTAGGTTGAGATTGTTATAAATAATTTCTGCCATTTTATCAATAATATAATTTCATGCTATGACCTATTTAGTTACAATAAGACCTGACATATAATATAATTTCTTAAATAATAAATAATTTCAACGATAACACATACATTTTATTTTTTATTTTGAAATTCTTGATCCTTTATTGATAGTTTTATAATTTTTAGGAATGATATTTTACCTTGCATGAAAACCGGCATGACATTTGACAATGCTTTGAATCAGTCAGCTGCGTTCGAACTGTTTTAAAAACATCTGATCGATAGTAAACAAAGTGTAACCTCAAAATCAGTGAGCGATTCATAAATAATTTGTGCTTTATTCGCAAAATAATTATAATTTTATTGAATAATTTTCCTAGAAAAATATTCAGTACAGAACGGTACTCTTATCTAATATACAGTTATTGATAAGTAAGCTTTATCGCTCGGTCGCTAACTATTCCTTTAGCAAATTCCTTCATTTTAAAAGGTAATCACAATTTTTCTCTCTTTTCATGAGATCTATTTGAAAGATTCATCACACAAAAGCCCCCAGGATATTTTAAATAGGTAATTGGGAGACGAGTCGAAACAATGACTATTTGAAAAATCCGATATTGTGATGAATACACTATTTCATCTCCTTACTTCTACGAAAACTCAACACTTAACACTAAAAACAATATATCGTGCACTTTTGGCTACGAGAAAATAAATAATTGATTGTTCCTCTCATTGGATACAATCGAAATACAATAATTAATGAGGTCTCTTTGGATCCTTCATTAAAACAACTCCACAACTTCCATTCATGGGTGGCTTATGAGCAGACCCATAACTATAACAAATATACAAAATTTCACATATTACTTCTTAAGATTTGGACAGTATTTGCAACAAATATAGACTTTCATCATTTTTTCATAGTTATTACAGGTTTCGACTCTTTGGTTTGGTTTTTACATAAATTGGGTGAGAGTGTGATTTTACTTCGGTGACTTGACAATCGTCTACCGTTTGACTCGAGCAATTTCTTATTTGCGCTTAGTACGTTGCGTACAAACAGGGTTACACTTGAAATGGCTTTCTTGATTTTTATCAATGTTGGTTACAAATATTAAGTCCTTAAGATTATATTTATCAATTTGAATTTCAATTCATGATCTTTTGATGCAACAGTAATAAATTTCACATTTGAAGGTAAGAATTTCATTTTCTTTTTAGCTTTTTTAGCAATACATTTATATGACATAGAACATGCGCATTTCGTGCAAATTAACATAAATATATATTTTTGGTTGCGTTTTTTACTTATAATTCCACATTAAATAATAGGTTACATTAATTGAATAACGATATTGCTTTGATTCATAATGATTTATTCTGTGATTTCGCACACATTGGCTGGGATGACGAAGAAAATTATCGAACAGGCTTTGGTTCTGAATAGATTTCTTGATCGATTTTGTATTTCGAGGTTATATTTACGCATTTTTTCAAATAAACTTTGTTTATTTTCTTTCTTCCTATTCACTACTAACTTCATCTGATTTCTAATTCACAATTATTTTCTGTTGATAATACAATTTTTGTTTTTGTTTTCCAGTTGGGCGGATATAACTAGGCGATTGTTTCTGTGATGATTGTAACATGAGGCAGATGGCTTGATCAGGTTGGTAAATTCTTAAAAGTTGTTTTCAGTTTTATTTCTTGATTTAAAGTTGATTTCAATTTCTTCTTTTGAAGTGAATTAATAATATTTCCTTATTGGCTGAGATGCGGCGAAGTTTAGGTTATGTTGATTATTAGGCTGTAGTAGAAAGATGCTAGTCTGCAAAGATATGATTCGGTGGGTAGGCTGTGATTATGACAAGTTTGATGATTGATGTAATTCACAACGTAGCTTCCAGATTAATTCAAAATTATTTCTTCCTCAAGCCCCCATCTAAATTTGATTCCGGTGTTATTCAAGGTCTAATTCCAATTTGCAACTATCCGTTTTATCAAACTTGGTTTAAAACGAATGTGCCGGTGGTGTAAATCAATTCTTACAAACGTATTTCCTCTTTTGTCGGCCGGTAACATGCAGATTGATCTTTTTAAACCTGACATGCCGGTGGTGTCTGTGGGTCTTTCCAAATGATATTTTCCTTTTTTGCATGCCGGTGTACAGTCTACTTGATTTTAACCGGACATGACTGCGGTGGTTGTAGGTTCTTCTGGATATCGTCTTCCTTTTTCCTTGCATGTCGGTAAAAAATTTGATGTCAGATTTTAGCCTAACATGACGGCGGTGGTTGTAGGTTCTTCTAGATATTCTTCTTCTTTCTTGAATTGTTTTGCTGCTTGTGTGTGGTCTTGACTTTATGCGGATTTTAATTGTTCTAATGTTGTTTTCTGATTGTTTTTGATGGATACTGATTTGATGTGTTGCAGGTGCTGTCCTTGGTGGATGGGAGATACGTGCGGTCGGCGGTCCGGGCTGCTCTTCCACTCGGCGGGCAACGTCCTTGGATTCCTGGTGTCCGGCGCGCGGTTGTACGGGATGTCCCTCTATGCCCTGGATGACGTCCTCAGCTTGGCGGGCGATGTCGTCCGGTCCCTCTCGGCGTTCTGCAGGGTGCGGCGCGACTTCAGCCTTGACATTTTCGGTAGGTTGGTCTTCCATACATGTATCACGTCCGCTTGCTTGTTTGACTTCCTTTATTTGGTCGTAGTTCTTATTTATATTGTTTAGTGTTTCGTTCAGTTGTTTCCTTTCTTTGATCATATCGTTCAATGCTTCCAGGATGAGACTCATCTGTAACACGGAAGGGGTGGGTGTGTGGTCTTCGGATGGCGGCAATGGTTCTATGACATGAGATGCGGGCGTCCGGACCTCTGGAACGGCAATGCATGGGCGTTTATCCCGCGCAACATCCTCCGTCTCTGAAATCGCTGATGTGGCCTCCAGGATGCGGTGTGGTACTTCCATAATTTATTGGATGATGTGAAGGTGCAAGTGCGTTGAAACGACCACAAACATGTGAGGTTATGTAAAACGATTATAAGTGAATGATCAGAAATTGAAATAGTGTAAAAAAAAAATTTGTTGAAGTGAAGGAATACAAAAGTGTGCTTCAATAATATGTTCAGTGATGAAATGAATCAAGTTAGCAATATCGTTAACATAAAAATGACAAGGACACACAGGATACACAGTGAACACTTATGCGGTAATACAGGTACGCCTCTTATAATTTATTATTACTATTATTATAAATATCTTACTTTTATAATTTCTTGCCGCAATTCAATATATAGGCTAGTGTTCTTTGCACAATTTTATATAAAAGGGGCAGTGTTTTTGTTTGAATTATTCCGCAATATATCCGTGATTTAATTTTACTTCCCTCTTTATGTTTTAAAAACTTTTAAAAATGTAAATAACTTCAATCCTCTTTTCTGTAAATATTATAAATTGTTTCAATATAGACCTAATATTCTTCAAATAATATGACCTTTCTTATGATATCTCTTATACCTATGACTTATAGTACGACCAATTTTCGAATAACACGATAATAAAATTCTGAGTTCGATTTTTTCTCTAAAAATTCATCAATCGATAAATTTCTTTTCTGTTCAAAAATTGGGTATGGTACTTCTTGTTATTTTATATAACAGTGAACAGTTAATATTAAAATTGAAGAAATTCACAACCATAAATTTTTCAAAAATTTTCTCGTTGTCAGCGCTATAGTATACTGAGCAACTAAATAATCCTCGTAGTCGATTATCCACCTCTTCAATGCCTATCACTGTTGGGCGCCAAAATCATGTGGAGCGTGATTTGAAGGCTTCACACATGTAGAGTGAATCTTGTACTGAGTCAATGGTGTAGCGGCTATAAATTTTGTAATTGCGTGCGTGGACGCTGAGTGTACACCAGACTGATTGATTCACTGCAAGATTCAATACAATTGTCGGAATCGCGGGAGGCCTAAACGCTCGCTCACCCTTGATTCTTCTAATGACAAATTGTATAGTGATGAAATTTTTATAAGTAGTGTAGCGATCGCTAAACACTGAAGACGGATACCTTAAAATTATTACCTGTGAAGAATGAGCATACAAAATCATACAGGTCGAGCAAAAATCCCGATGTAGCTAATTTACGGGACTGCGTCTCTAATAAGTTCTGAAGGATTAAAAATACGGTATTTGAACCAAATATCGTTCAGAATATACTTCGAGAACAGAGTCTTGTCGGGTTTTAAGCTCTATTGTAGGAATTTATATGATCTATGGCTGCCACTGCTGTACAATTGATGCGTTCGCTCCAAAGTCGAGGTAGGTAACAGATAAAAGCTGATATATGAGCAGGTAAGGACAAAGAATAAATATCTCGATCTGACCCCACTCGCTACATCCACTTAGACCTGTTCCAATATCCAGCTCAATTTTAATTATTTCAATGATCGTATTCGATCGGTTCTTGATGATATAGAACGTATCAGACACAATAATTGACAGGCTTAAGAAATAATCGAACTCAGAAAGCGAATTAACAAAACTGAAATATATTACAATAAAATATGTAGTCATACAGTGCAGATTCAGAATTTGATTTACAGGTTGATAATAATTTAGTATTAACAGAACAGTTAAAAATTTTCTTGTGCTTGCATGATACCATGCGTGATTCAACAGAATTTTACAATTGATAAAATGAACAGTTTTGAAAAAATAGTGAAAAAATGAATTATAAAATATTTTTAAAAAAAATGCTCGGGGTCGTGGTTCAGGCAGCGGAGGATAGTTAATCAACTACAAATTCTTAGAAATTAATATGAATAAATTTTAGGCTCTTAATAACTAAAAGCGCTTGTCGGCGTGGCCAATAATTTAACGAAGAAAAATTTATGTTTTTCTGCACTGAAATATTTTCGAAGCGTAGATTGGGGCCCCTTATGACTTATAACTCACGTGAAATTCCTTGGTCGTCGTGGTTTTCTTCTTTAGATCAAAAAATCGTTTGATCGGCGGCAATCCAGGCTTCGGTTTCAGCACGTGGGGAATTTTAAGTTAAATATCTCCTTCACCGAATTAATTAAGGGATAATTTACTTTAAGCTTTTAAATTTATCGATTGATGAGAACAGAAATTTACGAATAACAATAAATTGGCCTAAAATATCGGCTCACAAATAGAACATTTAAAATCGAACAAGAAATTTTCACAAATAGGTCTTTGGTAACTATAAAAAGAGATCTACATGGTAAGGATTTCAAAAGGGAAGTGCTGCTCTTTTCTCTAAGCTTTTAGGCTAGACCTTGCTTCTCAGAATCTCAATGTAATAATTTGCATAAAAATTTGCCATTGGTAGAACGCTTGTGACGTAAACATGACGTCAGTGGCAAGTAGTAGAATACAATTCCTTTAATTACAATAATAATTTAATTTATGTAATTCTTAAAACTGCTTAATCTTATAGACATAGTTCCTCTCATACAATGTACACGTGCTAGTGTAACTGATAAGGCAGGGTTGGTGTCTGATAATAGATTAACATGTGTTGCTTTCAAACGATCACCGTCTTGGTGCTATTTCTATGCACTGTGATTGGCTTAGACCTGCCATAGAGATTTAATTACCATGTGGTTCAGTTGAATTAAATTATTAATAAATTAATATTCTTGTACAATTTTTATTAGGTTTGAGATTGTTATAAATAATTTCTGCCATTTTATCAATAATATAATTTCATGCTATGACCTATTTAGTTACAATAAGACCTGACATATAATATAATTTCTTAAATAATAAATAATTTCAACGATAACACATACATTTTATTTTTTATTTGAAATTCTTGATCCTTTATTGATAGTTTTATAATTTTTAGGAATGATATTTTACCTTGCATGAAAACCGGCATGACATTTGACAATGCTTTGAATCAGTCAGCTGCGTTCGAACTGTTTTAAAAACATCTGATCGATAGTAAACAAAGTGTAACCTCAAAATCAGTGAGCGATTCATAAATAATTTGTGCTTTATTCGCAAAATAATTATAATTTTATTGAATAATTTTCCTAGAAAAATATTCAGTACAGAACGGTACTCTTATCTAATATACAGTTATTGATAAGTAAGCTTTATCGCTCGGTCGCTAACTATTCCTTTAGCAAATTCCTTCATTTTAAAAGGTAATCACAATTTTTCTCTCTTTTCATGAGATCTATTTGAAAGATTCATCACAAGATATAAAAGACTTTTTATTCCAAACTGTCCTGTACTCAGAGCAACTAAGAGAAGAACATACCACCGGGTTGAACAGTTACTTGACTTGACTAGGCGTGGGGTTGGCGGGTGCTGCACTGCCCTGGCTGCTGGTTGTAGGCGGGGGCGGCGGCTTAGGCGTCGTCTGGCCCCTCAATTTCTCCACATGTGCCAGGTCTCTCACGCGAAATGGTCGCTGATCCGCTGATACCCTCGCCATGATTTTGCAGTCCGAGGTCCATACATGCGACAGTTTCTTGTCAGTCATCAGCTCTCTTGCAGCGTTGAAAATCTCTCTGGTTTGAAGCGTTAGGTGTTCATTCATAAAAATTGGGCTGTCGGGGAATATGGGTCTCAGTTCCTTAGCAGAGAGTTTTCCTTTCATTCTTCTCGCAGCCAGCCACATTTCTTTTGTGCCACGAGAAGTGAAGTTAACGACTATGGATGGAGGCTTACTGTCTACTGATCTCTTACCCCCCAACCTATGCGCAGCTGATATATCAGCTTGGGGGTAATAGTTTATTTGTAGCACGCGGGCAATGTCCCCTAGTATTTCCAATACATTTTCCCTGAAAGTTACGGGTACACCTGATATTATAATATTATTTTTCCGCGTTTGCTGTTGTAGGTCCTTTATTTCATGTTTCGCGTTATCAAGTTCATTTTCAAGACGCGCGCACTTTTTCTTCAATTTACTAACGGTTTCACATGTTCATTACACTCATCTTCTAAACCTTTAAACTGTTTCCTCATTTCCTCCCAATTTGAATTATTCTCCTTCCACTTAATATTAGTCTCTCTCCTAAAATCGGTGATTGCATTTAATAATGTCTCATTAGATATTTCACCCGCCTCCGTTTTATTGCTCCTAGTTCCCGTAGCTAATGTGGCACATTCATCACACTTCCATTTTTTATTTTTAGCTGTTAGTCCGACACAGTTCAGGTGGAAAGCGGTTTGGCAATCTAGACACTTCACATAATCCTTGGTAATCTCCCCTTCACACCGTACACACTCCATCACACAAAACTATGTAGCCAATTTCACTTTAAAATAAAATAAAATAATCCGATTGAAGATTTTAACTATTATGACTTTATTGGTGAAAAATAGCACGCTGGCCGGCCGGCACTTGCTGTCTAGGAGCGCGATAAGATACCGTCCGTTCGCATCGGCTGCTCGATCTGAACTCTGAATCTCAATTAATGAATCTTTAACATAAATACATTTGAACGAAACAAGATTAATTTGATTATAAAAACATTATTGATGAGTTTTATGGGGGAGACACTCGCTTGCTGCTAATGATGATTCAATGTTTGTGGCTATGAAAATTTAAGAACAAAGATTCAGCAGTCACCTACCTTTTTGAAATGGCTTCCCACTTTGGCATCCACTGGTTTATTCGCGACTTTAGTATTTTAAAAGAACAAATATTAACTGAACCAATGACGGCTCAGAACCCGTCTCCCTTAACAATACAATTATTTTTATACTGCCCGATCTGTGACAGAATAACTGTATTATTAAACGAAACGAAATCTAGCCTTTTTCACTGGATCAGCCGGACTTGACTTTTCAGTCCTATCGAACGAGCTCACACATAGGGGCTTGGTTTACATAAATGCATTGTGGGCTTTCAGTGTTTGAAATTAAGTGAATTATTGAGGGGAACTTTAGTTAATTTAAACTGGTAATGTTAAATCTTGTTTTCAATCCTCGGGTTATCAGTGAAATCCTGCATACATTGTGGAGTTGCCAAACGTGTAGATTTTCCAATCAATTAAAATTGCACAGGATAATTGAAAAATGTGAAAGTGACCCATAACCTAGCTACATTTGGACTGGCGTATAAACTAGAACTGGAACCGGCTTAAGCCTGTGGTACTTTCCTGTAAGTTGTGTAATGCTGAATGATTGAATAAATAAATAGCTATTCAAGAAAAATGAATTAAAATGTTTTAGCCCTAATAACATCTTGTAGTACACCACAGTAGACTCCTATATATATTTGTTCTAAAGTATATCTGTGGTGTCTAATATGAGTAATATTGTGTAATATTATATACTAAGCATTTACCAAGGTATGAGTTTTGAATATCGGAACAAGTATCAGTATTTTCAGGAGCAATAGAAACTGTAGTACCATCATCAGCAGCAATTTTATCATAATCAGGAGAAACTGTATCTTCAGAAGCATCAAAGCATGTAACTGTATCATAAACAGCAGAGATTCTATAATCAGAAGCATCATATAGCTTGCAACTATATCATAATGGGAAGAAAATGTATCATCAGGAGCATTAAAACAAGTATCAGTATAATCAGTAGCAGCAACAGCAATACTAGTATTTCTGTGAACAGTAAACCTCGCGCTCAGTAAGTTACATTGACCTGTTGTTATGTTTTCTCAAAAATTGATAAATAATTTATCAATTTAAAATGTCTAGAAAAAATCCTAAATAAACATAGATCTTTCTGTCCTATCGTACCGTGACCTGTCGTCCCGGAATGTGAGTGTGAGCGCTGTCATCAGGTCTGGCTGCAACTGTCTACATCGTTGATGGAAAGATCCATCAAGATGTTCGATGTTTTTGAACGGGTAGTATTATAGTCCACTAGACAGCTGATTTATGAAGAATAATTCTACAGTCTGATTTTTACGGTAATATTGGCGTTCAAAGGAGACTCCTTTTCCTTTTGTATTATACTTATATTGAATAATTTCAAAAAACCGTATGTATACGTAACGCGAAATTCAAAAAGGAACATACCTGTCAAATTTCATGGAAATCTATTGCTGCGTTTCGCTGTTAATGCGGAACATAAAAACATAAAGAGAAATGCAAAACCGTCGACTTGAATCTTAAACATCACTTCGCTCGGTCAATAAGATACATCACATAAATTATCAGTATTTTCAGTAGAAGCAGCAGCAATACGAGCATTTTTAGAAAGCAACAGTGTCATGATTAGCAATCGTATCATCAGTAGAATCATCACAAGCAACCTTTTATGATCAGCAACATCGCTACCTTCATGAGCAGCATTACAAGCAAAAGTATCATCATCAGTAGAAGCATCGTCACCATCAGGAGCTTCACAAGCAACACTAACATCATCAGGAGCATCTCACCAAACCGTATCATGATCAGCAGCATCACAATCATCATGCATAGCATCAATATCAGCACAATGGCTCCAGCGTGCACAAAGGCGTTTCCAAAATTACACGCGTTCACAATGATACAGCGACGCGACGCGGTGATGGAACGGCAGCGGCGTTTCGGCATTGCTGTTCCTCTATCATTTGCTGCCTCTTGCGTTTCTGCCTGAATAGACACCAGGAAGCTGCTCTGTGACCACGTCAAACCTGCTCCTATGTCACCGGCATGTCAGCTCAATGCTTCCTCTGTGATGTGATGTGAGGTGCATGCTGATTACTCAAGCCACCTTGCTGATGTGCTGCTGATCACTGATGAATCAACCCACCGGAACCTTGGTTACGAGACTCACATGCTCGGTCGTGATCTCCTAGAGGTGACGTCATTTTCATGACTGGTTATGCAGTAGGCTGACAAAATCAATTAATAACACTTGTCTTGTATATTTCGCACATACAACACCATGTTCACCATCTTATAAGTTTTTATAAAAAATAATTATAGTACTCTTTGAAATTGATAAAATAATATAATGAGTATACAAATAATTATAACTACTACTTTCGGTGATCACACCATCGTCAGGTTATAAAAAAACTAGTAGTTATAATTTGTATACTACTTATTCTATTATTTTATTAAATTCAAAGGGTACTATAATACTATTTTATAAATACAAGAGAGTAGCACTGAATATATACATTTTAAGAAGATATGGATCTTACAATTTATCATTCAAGAATACAAAAACAAACACATTGTTCAATAAAATGGAATATCAGCCTTATCCGAATATGCTTACAATAATATCTACCCATTTTCATAATCCTTTATTTTTCTTCAACTAATTTTTTTCTCAAGTTATTTATGTCCACCTCCTACTTAACTTCTCCGATTCCACTTTCCTTTCCATCATCTAGAATTATTATGAACTTTATAGTTTGTTAACGTAATTTTTTCGATATTTCAAATTATGAATATCATCTCTGCAGAGATCTACTTCAGATATAATAATGTACTCTACTAAGTGAAGAGAAAGGAATATACTTCCACTCATACTATGTTCTCGAAAGGCTTTGATTCAGAAATAGAGATTACTTCTTAAATGAGTCTCAGAGGAATTATTCTCTGTTTATGATAATAAAAATATTTGATTATTATGATCGCAGAATCTCTTCTTCATCTTATATATCATCTATACTAAAAACACTTCACTCACATGTGCTACTTGTTAACAAATTATTGATAAAAACAATATAAAAATTTTGTAGTACCCTTTATTTTTTAAAAACTTCAAAATAGTTCAACAACTAGTTCCGACCTTAACTTAGGTCATTTTCGAGTAGACATTTCAAATTGAAAATGACCTAAGTTAGGGTCGAAACTAGTTGTTGAACTATTTTAATGTTTTTAAAAAATGAAGGGTACTACAAGATTTTTATATTCATCTATACTAATTATCTCATTCATACTCCACATATCCTCATGAGTTAACATTGCTGCTCTTCAAACATTCAACACATTGAAATTTATATCATCAATCAGGCACAAGAGCATTTACAAAATGTATTCAAGCCAACCTTTATCTGTCTCCCGATTTATTCATACTCGTATTCCCGTATGAAACATTAAATTTTTCAAATCTAATTTATGATCATGATAACACAATCGTATTCCAACCAACCTCATCAGTTCACGCTGATTGCACAGAAAACATCCAAATCAATTCCCGGTCACAAAAGAATCTGCAAAATGCATTGAATCCAACCTCCGACCGGCAGAGAACAGTAAACGAGTGACTAAATGATGACATCCCGGCTGACATCAGCATAATTGCAATTGCCGCGCCATCAATTAACAGAGGATTGATCATTGCAATTATGAACAGAGATATGAATCGGGCATTCCACTGTAACTTGAATAACAGATCAATTGCAATAGCGTTATGAAATTTCAATCCGGCGCGCGATAATCAAATATTGAAACGGCAGTTCTATGCTAATCAGTTGAGACCAAGGCAGTCTGTGAATTATACAATGCCACTGAGCCACTGCTCTGTTTGTATCTACTCAAGAATGGATGGATGCAACCCGGTCGACATGCCCATAATATCACATCCTGCGCTCTGATTGCTTATTAAATATAATTGTTTCAATATTATATTCATGGCATGTGATTCATATCTCTATTCGTCAGATACTTATTGAATTCATGGCTAATGTCGAATTCAATTAGATAGTACATTAATTTGTTACGCTCATTTTAGTAATTAATAATTAACAAAAATTGAAGAAGCAATAATAATTGAGATTCCGGAGTGTGTTATAGATTCCAGAGATATGTGCTTTCACAGGCACAGTACCGTATTTTAAGATACTGTAAAGTCATGCTTTGAATAAATATTGAACTTGATTCAATCGCGAAGTGAAATACATTCTTCGATCCAATCTCAAAATAAATTAATACTTTGATTCAATCTTGAAATTGAAGACATCCTCTGATCCAATCTTGAATTTGCTTCAATCTAATTCTAGAATAAATTCGTTCATAATTTCTAATAAAGGATGCATTAGCAAGGTATCACGATATTGTAATGTGGAATTGTGTCACTCTATATTGCTCCTTCGATGATGAATAGAAAATTTCAAATATCTGATAAATTGAACATGAACTATGCTTTCTCATCAACAGAGATTTCTAGAGATTCTATGGAAACATTAGCTCCCACACCGGATATTAAAGGAAACTCTCCGAGAAAAATACTGTAGTCTGCTGTGGAAAATAACCTGAATATATAAAAATGAATATCTAGTTTTTTCTTAATTCAACACTTTACTGATAAATATAACTATTAATATACTAGCTTGATATACTAGCTTGATATACTAGCCTAATATACTAGCTATACTATATACTTTCCCAGTCAATTATTGACTGAGAAGAATATGTTTTGGGATGATAAATGCTGCATGACTAAGCACACAGGAAGTTCCTATTGAGATTATAAATGAAAATATTGATTGTCAGATAAAATTCATGATTCACCAAATAAAGTCAAGTTTGACATGGGATACATTGACGTTTTAGCGGTACGAAGTTCGCTGGGCAAGCTAGTATATTATAAAATAATACAGCTCATCCACAATAAACACCATTGCAATCCAGACTTATTCCAAACTTAAGTGTGAGGAACTATTCATGTACTTCAATTATGAATATACAGTAGACTGTAGTTACTCCATAGTTACCATATTGTGGATCCTACCACAATTTTTTACTGGAATCAATCTCATAAGTAAAACCGCAGACAAAAAGGCTTGTATCTGTGATACAACCTATATTCAGTCCATGGTTTCACTCTCAACGCCTGAATTAATGATCTTCTCACAATTTTCAAACCGGAATCAAACTCATAAGTACAACCTGTATTTAGTACACTTCACTTTCACTTTTCAATACAAACTGCTTGGTGAACACGTTTCCAATACTTTACATACGATATAATAGTCTAATATTCAGTCTATTGTTCATCATTTCAAAGTTCATAATCCACTCATAATTTTTCAACCAAAATCGAACCCATAAGTACAACCTAATCCCAAACTCACAAGATTCCCCAATAGTTCACATTATAATCGTTGCTTACTAGAGCAGAGCACAGCCTATCAGAGCCGCCATCAGACACGACCGTGCAAAGCAGATTTGGTCGGCATTAATATTTATGACGCAGCACACCCAACAGCATGGAAATAAACTCACAGTGTGCTATGTGCAGTCTGTATACACGGCATACATAAATATGGAAATGCGGATCGGTCCAAGGAGTTCAACTGTTAAATTCGCCAATGCGATCAAGATTCGGGTGGTGAGACATGGTTGGACTATGTAGCACGAGGAGGATGGCGATGAGGAGGAGGAGGATGATGAGGTGTAGGAGGAGGAGGGGAGGAGGAGTGGAAGGAAGAGTAGGAGAGAAAGATGTAGAAAGAAGGTGAAGGAAGAGTAGGTGTAGGAGGAGGAGGAGGAAGAAGAGAAGGAGTGGACGGAATAATAGGTGAGGAAAATGTAGAGAAAAGTTAAAGAAGAAGGTAGTGAAGGAGGAGGGGAGAAGGAAGAGTGGAAGGATGAGTATGAGAGGAAGATGTAGAAAAGAGGTTAAGGAAGATTGGGTGTTGGAGGAGGAGGAGGAAGAAGAAAAGGAGAAGTGGAAGGAAGAGTAGGTGAGGAAAATGTAGACAAAAGTTAGAGAAGATGGAAGTGAAGGAGGAGGGGGAGAAGGAGGAGTGGAAGGATGAGTATGAGAGGACGATGTAGAAAAAAAGGTGAAGAAGGGAGTGGAGGGAGAGGAGGAGGAAGACTTGTGAAAGGAAAAGGAATGAAAGGTGGAAGAGGAGGATGATGATGCGCAGGAGAAGGGATGATGAGAAAGAAGATAATGAGAGAAGGAGGAAGAGGAATAAAATGTGGAGGAGGAGGAGGAAAATGAGAAAAATTATGTTGGAGGAGGAAGAAGAGGGGGACGATACGAAGAGGAACATGATGAAGAGGAGTTGGGGGAGATAGATACGAATAACAAGAAAAAAGAGAACGATAAAGCATGAAGAAGATGGCTAAAATATGAGTATTGATTGAATCATAATTATGGATTACGAACGAGTGGGAAAAGAGAGAAAGGAGGAGAGGGAAATAAAGAATCAATTATGGGGGAGGAAGAGAAAAAGTAAAAAATTTAGGCCCATAAGAAAAAAATGAAGAGATAAAGGAGAAGAGAGAATGGGTTAAAATACGAGTATTATACAATTGAATGGGAAGGAGAAAAACGAATGAAGGGTCAATAGAGTTAAAATAAGAAAAAAATTCTCATGACTAGTAATATAGACAGGGTGAGAGGAGAAAGTGAACTATGTTTATATTATTCAAGGCCATCTAAATGTAACAATTTTTGAACAATAATTTCTCAGGATGGGGAGAAAATTTCAATTTTTTAAATCCTGGGGATTCTATAAGAGTTGGATTCACTCAACAATAAAATTTGTTCTTAGGAAACATCAGAAATTTCTAGAATCAGTGAAGCGAATTATTTACATCAGACCTATTCGGAATAGGTCAACAATGATTGAATGGAAGTGATTGGTTAACTACCTTTATTTCTTCCTAACTGGTTTCATACAGAAATTGGACATTTGATTATTATTCATTCGATAGGGGGAAATTCAGTAACAATATTACTATTGTATAACAGCAAATAATTTCATTAGTATGAACAACTACTGAACACTATAAAAAAGCATAGAGACTGTCTACTTACTCGTGCTTCTATAAGGAATTCACGATTGGCGTTTAATCTGATTTGGTAGGCTCACCTGAAAATGAGGAAAAATAAATTAATCAATACCAAAGTGTCAAAAGGAACGAAGATGGTAATCAACGTGAAGGATAATGATTGTGAGTTAATCTATTATCATGTAGTCAACAGCATGAGCATGAATTATTCAAAAATGTTTCGAAAAAATGCTTTGGAATTCTTCCACAATTGATGAACATGAATTCATTATTGATATGATTGTATCAGGGATGTGAATGCACGAGTGTTCATTCCACACAGTTCTGTGACAACTTACATTGAATAATTATAGCTCTATGTAGATATTAAATTAATAGATATCACAACATTATATAGATGTCACTATGTGTCTGAATCTATGAATATCTGAATGGATGAATATCAAAGATTCCCTTAGCATCGAGAATCAATTCTCAAATGATAAATTGATATAAAATCTGTGTAATGTTTATGAAGCATGTAAGCATGTAACGCTGTGATTATATGAGGCTTATCAACTTTGAAGCAAGAATTGTATTTTGATTAATTCAATAAGAATATCAACCAGATTATTAAAAAAATTGATAGAAAGAATGGAATAATAAGAGAAAAATGCAGAAATAAGAAGAACAGAATACGGTAAATGTCCTGCGTTCCATAGGATAACACATAAAATGAGCAACAAAGAGGGAATAAGAAGGGTGTATGATAATCCGACAGATTTGGAGTGCACCTAATTGAACTGAGGTGAGATAGCTATAGGTGAGAGTGTGAAAGAGTTTTAGAGGGATAAAGACATGATGCTCATGGGGAGAAATAAAAGAGAGAGAAAATGGGAATACAGAGAGAGAAAGGTTGAGATTAGAGGGATAAAGTTGTAGACACGTAGAGAGCAGAGAGCGAGTTTTGGGTTTCTTAATTCAACTCTAAAGAGACAGTCAGACACAAGAGAGGGATAAAAACTTGATGATTATGAAATAAAAGAGAGAGAAAATGGGAATACAGAGAGAGAAAGGTTGATATTAGAGTGGTAGAAACGTAGAGAGCAGAGAGCGAGTTTTGGGCTTCTTTATTCAATTCAAAAGAGACAGTCAGACACAAGAGAGGGATAAAGACATGATGATTATGGGTAGTAATAAAAGAGAGAGAAGATGGGAACACAGAGTGAGAAAAATTTAGATAAGAGGGATAGAGTGGTAGAAACGCAGAGAGAAGAGAGCGAGTTTTGGGCTTCTTTATTCAAATCTAAAGAGACAGTCAGACACAAGTGAGGGATAAAGACATGATGCTTATGGGGAGAAATGAAAGAGAGAGAAAATGGGAATAGTAAACAGTAATAAGAGGGATAGAGAGAGAGTGAGTGAGAGAGAGCAGTGACCAGGAAAAGAGAATGGTTGTGAATAGAGGGATTGAGTGGTAGACACGTAGAGAGCAGAGAGCGAGCGATTGGTCTTCTTTATTCAACTCTAAAGAGATAGTGTGTGAGAGAGTGAGAGAGTGAATGAATATGTCAAGGGGAAGGGGTGAATTAAACTAGAAAGAGAAGGTGAGAAAGATTGATAGGATTAAGGAGTGGTACTGTGCAGTTGGTATAACACCGTTGAATGTTCAGTTAGCTTGATGGTAATAGGGACCAAGTGCAAAACCATCCAAAGGTAGAAAATGTAAAACGGTGAAATATGGCAATGACAAAAGCAGTATCGGCTGGGTTCACCCCGGAACTGTTCAGGTGTGGAGGGGGAAAGGGGAAAGCTCACTTAGGAGCTGAGGGGGAAAAAGGGGTTGGGGGAGGCTCCACTGCAAGAATAGGGAGGATCGAGCCCAATTGATTTCATTAGTAGGGACATGGACTTTGTGGAGCCTCAATAATTGCCTTCTGTCCCCTCCGAAAACCCCCCTGTTACTTCCCAACCCTCCCCCCACAACAACCCCCCAAAACCCACTCTTTCATCTTGGCCTCCTTCCCAGCAACAATCCGAAAAAAGTCCGGAAAAATATTCCGCCCCAGAAATTTACTTTCCTCGCTCCAAGATGCCGCTGATTGATACAAATTGGGTGCGGCTAAAAAGTGAACGTTACCGAGTTGATTGAAGGATCTAGATGATGATTTGTCAGCTTTATGAGCAGATTGCAGATTGAATGACTGGCCTAGATCTATTATGAGCTGAAGAAGAATCTATAGACAGTCTCCTTGGAAAAAAAATGATTTTGGGCTCTGATACTTCAACTGCAGCTTCTGTAGCAACGCAATTTGAAAGTGGTTCTTATGAATGGTTTCTGGTGAATAGTAATAGATCTGATTCATCAGTAATTGAAAAAGAATTAAGATAGAAGTGATAACAAATCAATGACGTCTATTATTGCAACTGTATTGTTAGTCACAATAAAGGTTGATATTAATAAAGTTGAAAAATCACAATGATAGTAAAGTAGGTTCTGAAACATAGTATGTTTCACACGTGAAATTCTAACCTTATCTTGGACTTTGTCACCTATTAATTTTGTAGGAAAATAGCACAAGGACAACCTTATTATTTTATCCACCAATGTTATTACATTAGTGTCATTTTCATTGTACATAAATAAAATACTAATAATACTAGTGATGATTTGCAGACTCATTCCATTGAGAAATTAGTCCTTATAGTGATCAATGTAGAATAATATGTAGATTTAGGTTGAAACAGTAGAAAGCTATAGATATATTATATCATACAGAAGATCATCCCAGGCCACTGCTATAAATAAATTTTAACAAATAATATAATAGATCTGGTTGATATTTATATTTGAAAGGCCACAGCAGTCAGTGAGAACACTGAATTATAAAAACATGCAAGAATTTTCTATATATTTTTTGTACTTGCAATTAAACCAAAACAAGAAAGTGAACACTTTATGATAATATTTAAAAATAACACAAGTTCTGAAAGTAATGCAAGAATTGTGTGTATAATTTCTCTTACATGCAAGTAAACCAAGGCAAGAAAGTGAAAACTTCATGATAATATTAAAAAATATCACAAGTCCTGAAAGTCAATGAAAGCCAAATGAAATCTGTAATTATTGGAAAGATATCATGGAAGATTTTCCAAGCTACATCTATTTGAAGGTCCGACTGAGTGATATTATAATTTTTTGTTGAGAACTTGAAATAAGTTTTTAAATGTGTCTAGTGTTTGGAATTATGAACAGAGAGAGATTTTCTATTCAGGGATCACTGAATCAGTGAGCAGGAAACGATATGAGAAGACAAAACCTAATGCAATATTCATGATATATATATATATAGATATATATATATATATATATATATATATATAATATATATATATATATATATTTATATAATAATCTTCATAACACTCATATAAATTAATATGTTTTTCAAATAAACATTTTCATTCGCAATTAAAAACAAAATCATATGAGGTTTTACATTTTTATATTTATTTAATTTGAAAAGATTTGTAATGAAAATAGCAAGAAAATGAGAAAATAATGATATTGGAACTCAAGACATAACATGAATGCATTTGATATCATATAGCATTTCATTCGAGGAAACTGAAAAATAATCATCCTTTGCTATTTTTCCATAAATTTCGCAAGAAATTTTGAAAAGAGTGATATTTGAACCCCAGACATATCATGAATCCATTTGCTATTATACAGCATTTCATTCGAGGAAACTGCAAAATAATTACTCTTCGCTATTTTCCATCTTGAATTTTCGATTAAAAATGCACCCAGAGTTGACCGTGTAACTTATGATACCGTCCAATTCAAAAAGATCAGGGAGAAGGATCTCAGAGGATTTGAGCAAGAAAACAAGTGACCTAAATATTATTCAAAACAGCTAGTACGGTATCAAGCTTCACAGTACAGTGCAATTGGAATATTCAATTATTTTGAAACACTAAAAGCTTCATCCTCTAGGAGCATCTACCAAGCTTTGGTATATATCGTTTGAATTTCGGTACGCTTTCTAGTACGGGATTCGTATGCTAATTTCAAAGACTGTACTTTGTGTTACACCACATGTGTATTCATTAGAGTGGAATAGTGCCACTAGAAAGCTAAATTCATTCCTGTAGAAAATTGAATAGTAACAAATGTGCGAGGTTAGTATAATACATTGTTTTCATGTTATATTGAATCAATTTTGATTGATCATCAAAGGTTACTTCACATTTCTATAAGCTCATGTGTACAACGTCCTCGGCAAGGAATAAAAAAAGCTCAAATTTTCACAGTTTTTAAGAGTGGTGATGGAAGTGGTTTGATCAAATTAGGAGTTTCCGTTATTTATAACATTGTAATGAATAGATCAATCCTATTTGGCAAAAACAATGAATTATCATACTACGAAAATGGATTCGAATGCACAATGATTGAGACAAGAATTCATGGTTAATATTTCAAATGGATTGAATAACTCAATCAAATAAGGAAAATGAGGCATTTACATGAATCAGCATAAACTGAATGACACAATCTTATCAAATGAATACAATTTTTTCCGCTGGCTACAGTACAACCATATTTACTAATTCCTTCACAAAATACAATATCACATAATTGAATAGTAAAAAATGCCACAATACAACTTTTGATGATAGAAATTCAACAACCGTCAATAAATTATGACGATATAGATTGGAAAATAAATTTTGCTGATATTAATAATTCATCAATATGACAATATCAATGTCAATCTTATCAATCCTACTCTCTATGTGAAATGAGTTTGGGAGATATTTTTGAAGACATTGAAAATGAGAAATGAATTTCTCGTCAAGTCATCATGTAATTCTGAACACATGTCCTATACCACCACATTTTCATCAAACTAATAATCACTAACAAAATTTATCAAACAGAAGCAATATTATTATTGTGTTTGACTCTCATGAGCCTACTCAAGAAATAGCCTGCTGGCAGATTCAAGACATGGCCTGCTATTGTATTATGAACAGCACAGATTCGGAAAATTGAGTGAAAAAGAATTTTCCTCATCCGATATTGAAAAACAACGAGTAGAAACAAGACTGACAAAAATGGAGGGAATATAAAAACCTCAGGCACATGTCTGTGCTGGAACGTGTGTGAGGGAGTGAGTGAGAGAGAGAAGCAAAGAGCAAGCAAGCAAAAAAGGAGAAAAGAACGTAAACCAAGCCACGATGGTATTCCACTGATATTGTCAACCAATATTTACTCAGCAGGCAATATAGGCTCATGATATTAGTATCTGTTCCTCCATCCCTTCCCTGCAAACTCCATCGATACGATTTCCTGTGTAAAATGAGGCCAGAAATACAAAATCGAGCCTCAAGAATGGACCTAATAGAGAAAAACAGAAGGATAACGCATCACAAACCAATGATAACAGAATTAATATCGTTCTCTTTATTGAATTCAGGCAAAGAGAAAACCTCCTTCTCTTTTATCCGACTCTCTGTAACAACACTCCGAGGCGGATGTGATTTTAGAGAGGAAAAACAAAGGAACAAGATATATATTATGAGAGAATAACAGATAAACGTACATCATATGAGTTTTTATGAACTAGAGGCTGAGTATTTACTGAGCTAATATTGTGACTTTCATACGTACTCTCCTACATCTTCTCTCCCCTTTACTGCATCTTAAGACCTCTACAAAGACAACAGAGTATATATCTTCAAGAAGTAATATGGAATTTAATGGGCTGTTAGATCTTCAAGCGGCTCCATTGATCATCACTTGATAATACATGGAGGTGTATTCCATTCAATCATTGGAATTGTTATAAAGTAAACTAGAATGAAAAATATTCTGTTCCAGTTCGACTTGTTCTGCAATAGAAACCTATACTATCTGATCACCATACAATAATCATATAATGCCAAAAAACAATTCAAACAGGTCTGTGAGAATGGAAAACTGACATCACATGAAGATCCCTTCAGGCATGAAAATTTGATTTATGCAGACACAATTGTTCAAATTACTAAATTTCCAAATTAGGAGGTCTAATTATCATACAATAATCATATTATGCTAAAAAACAATTCAAACAGGTCTGTGAGAATGGAAGACTGACATAACACCAAACAGATTCCTCCAGGCATAAACGTTTTATTCATACAGACACAAATATTCAAATTATTAAATTTCCAAATTGGGAGGTCTAATCCCGAATTAGAAGCTCTCTCTCAAATAAACGTAAACTCTGAACTTTCATCCACGATGCATCTTGATGAATATCTTGATTTCTATAGTTTGATCTTCAAAATTATTATGATTTTCTGGTGATTTGAAAATTGGAAAGATAAGTTTAATAGAATCAAAATTCTTCAAATAATATCTTGATATTTATTCCGTTCTTAAATCACCAATAGCGATTTTAAAATTGAAAGATAGGTTACAAAAAATAATTAAATCTAATAAAGTTATAACTTCATGAGTCATCACACCAATCTCAATGAGATGAAAAATGAAGATGAAAAATAAAGTTCTTTATCTGGCAGTGTCCAATCTTTTGAGTTCTTCCTATCTCCATCAACTTTCCAAACAAATCTGTAAAATACATAGTTCACTCAACATAGTAATCTACACAAACTGTGGAAAATTATAAAAATTTAACAATAATGCTGCGCCTACATCGAAATGTAAACTCGTATTTCTCTGGAAAAAAATGAATAATTCTAGAAGAAACATTATGATAATGGCATCATAGCCGAAACATCTTGTGAATAAACAATTTAAAAAGAGGGTACTTGGATTTTTATTTCTACTTCTATTAACGGGTCGCCCTAACGAAGAAAGACAATGATTCTAAAAGTATGTCATTGGCAAAAAACCGAGACCTATCTAATCGAGTTTCATGCAATAAATCGAGTTGGGAAACTTGTATTTCACTGGATACTATAAAGAATAAGCTTGAAACTGAACAATATCACTGATTGGTACTTTCTCCCTCTAGAGAAATATAGATATCCAGAGAATCCTGATGTGTGTGACCCAGTTGATTGGTTATTTCTCCCTTCTGAGAGATACAGATATCCAAGAATCCTGGTGTGTGACCCAGTAAGTTATGGGAAGCTGTGAATGGGATGAGGCAGAGAGCTATGCCAGCGTGAGACAACGATCCAAATGAGACCAGCCTTTGATTTCATTAGTGGTTACAACCAATCTTGGCTCTGATTCACTCCTCCGATTCATTGTGGCTGATTGGTGACACACTGATTCACTTCTCTACTCATTACAGCTTCTTTCTTATAATATTCTTTTTTCCAATCCTAGCACCGAGAACATTTTTCCAATATTTGACAGCATCTTGGCTCCAGAATACAATGAAGAAAGAAGACGTACTAGGTTTTGATTACTAGTTCTATAACGGTGCCAAACCAATACTCAACGGAAAAGTATTGAAGTTACCAACGCATCTATCACAATAGTATTTACAGTAGTTAGTAGAGTGTAATTAATTGGATAGCTGACAAAAGATATATAGTTGAGTACTGTAGTTTTGAAAATTGATGTTGGGGTGTGTAAGTGCATGTGAGTGTGATGTTGGAGTGTCTTTAATTGAACATCAAATATTATAAATGAGGAATATCATAGCTTAACCCAGTTGGAAAGAGAAGTGCAGGCGAATCCCGCAAATAAATCGATGTAATTTGGAGTTTGAAGTCGGAACAGGCAAATTACCTAATCTTTGTAGAGAAACGACGACGAGAAAATTTCTTTCTAACATTTAATGTTATAAATTTTACAAACTGTGAATCAAAATTCATTGAAATCAGGCTAATTGCTGATGAATAGTCAAGTTCAATTTGATGATATAAATTACTTCAAATCAAAATTCAAACAATTGAGGGTCCTGCCAGATCCGAAGGTTTGTGAACCTTATGTTAGAATTGAATTTTTTTAGATCAGACTAATCGATGTGTGCTAATAATCAATATCACTTTGGAACTTTTATTATGAATCTAATTTTCATCATTGTTAGCCCGCTGTGGAACAACGGCTATGAATCTTACAAAGAGTATAAAGGACATCAATAAAGATTCTTCTATAATTTAATAACGAGGCTGAACAAGGAAAAAACTAAACTATCGTGTCATGTTATATAGAAGTTAATTTTCAATTTCAACTTCACAAACAATGATTTGAATGAAGTATATTATTTTGATCATCACAAAAACGCTTCGCTTTCTTCATGATAGGGTGATCAATCATGTAGATAAACAAGGTATTATTTTTCGGATAGCAGAATAAGTGAAAAAGGGTAACTTATTGAGTGAACGAATATGATGAAAATTCGGATAACAATACATCATAATAAAACGTTTATCTTGTGTGCATGAGTTAGATTATAATGCAATCATTGTGTGGTGTGAAGGAATGTAACACATCAAATCAAATCAAATTCATTGTCTCAAAATAATACAGAAAAACAGTATATAATATATTGAAAGAATCACTTAAAAGTGATCACAACATTTACACACTACATTTACTACATTTAAATCACTTACATTTCCACACTAGCTTATTCCAGCAATTTCTAAAAGGAACTAAAAAAATCAGAATCTCGGTCAGCCATGCTGAATAATCAACAACTATCAATAAAGAGAGAGTGCAATGCAGTGCAGCAGCCCATCCGCCGACTTAGTTCCAATACAATTTTCCCGCGCAAATCCTCGGGGGAAATTTGCAGAGCGCCTATTGGCTGCCGGCATACAAAATTGGCGGGAAAGATAAGCGGGATAAGGGCGGCCGGCGCTGTAATCACATCTCCAGATTTATTCCATTATCTCTCAGCGATCCGTGGCCTGCTGAAACGCTGGCTGAATTAATCATACTTGTCAGTCGATGATACGCTTCCGATTGGTCGCTCTATCACTCACAGAGTTAGCAGACCCTACACCCTGTGATTGTGGCATTCATTACAAATTGTCACCATTGGTTGATCGGGGAGCATTGTGTAATTTATATGGTTCACTGGCAGTTCAAACTGTCGATATATTTGGTCGATAATGTTAATAGAGTTCGAACTGTCAGCATTGGTAGGATGGGAATTGTTGCTTGTTGCAGAAACAAACAGCTGACAGTTCAAACTATCGATAAATTTGTTCAATACTGTCGAGTGCACTGACTGAATGGGAAACGTTGCTTCCATTCGTATATAAAATGCTGACGGTTCAAAGTGTCGATAAAAATGTGGTCAATACTGGCAATAGAGCTCAAACTGTCAATTAAATAGGAAGCATTGATATAGAATGCTGAGAGCTCAAACTGCAAGCAAGCATTGATATAATTTATATGGAATGCTGAAAAATCGGAATAAATCTCAAAGCAGAAATCAAAGAACGTTATTGACCGAGCGAAGTGAGGTCTAAGATTCAAGTCGACGATTTTGCATTTCTCTTTATGTTTTTTTTTTGTTTATATTTTTTATGTTTTTATGTTCCGCATTTACAGCGAAACGCAGCAATAGATTTTCATGAAATTTGACAGGTATGTTCCCTTTTGAATTTCGCGTCGACGTATGGATACGGTTTTTTAATTTTTGCATTTTAAGGATAATACAAAAGGAGGAGGAGTCTCTTTTGAACGCCAATATTACTGTAAAAATCAGACTTTAGAATTATTAATCATAAATCAACTGTCTAGTGGACTATAATACTACTCAATCAAAAACATCGAACATCTTGAAAATGTATCTTTCCATCAACGTTGTGGACAGACAGATGCAGCCAGACCTAATAACAGCGCTCACACTCACATTCCGGGACGACACGTCACGGTACGATAGGTCAGAAAGCTCTATGTTTATTCAGGATTTTTTCTAGACATTTTAAATTGATAAATTATTTATTAATTTTTGAGAAAACATAAAACAGGTCAATGTAACTTACTGAGCGCGAGATCCACTGTTCACTAAACTACTAGTTTATCTTGTATGACCAATACTTTATTTTTTGTACTCCAAATATTTTCTACTCATAAGGAATTTCCATTGATTCAACCATAGATCCTATTCAGAGTGAAGCGATTCGGTTAAGACATGATAATAATTATCATAGTTTCCAGTAGAAACCACTTGATATTATCAGACAGTTCGATGATAAATGACGTGTGTGGTCACAAAAACATGATCCTATATCACGAATAAATGAAGCATTGTCGAAATCTGTTTGTTTACATTCAATCGCCTGATTTGACTCCACCAGATGAGGTACGTAACACTCAAAATTGATGAATTCATTGACCGAGCGTAGTGAGGTCTATGTTTTAACTCGGATTTTTTTTTGTCTGTCTGTATGTAACGCGATTATGACCAAATGCGTTGATGGAATTCGATGAGATTTGGCAGGAATATCCCTTTATCAACTGCGCGTCGATGAACAGGTTTTCTGAAATTTTGCATTTTAAGGATAATATGAAAAGAAAAGGAATTCCACCATACTCTGATATTACTATATAAATATCATCTACTTTGAAGATAGGATCAATCAGACTATAGAATTATTCATAATCAATCAGCTGACAAGTGGATTATTCATTGCATGCATTACATAGATGTCTGGCCGTGTCTATTTCTATAAGGTGGGATTTCAATATTTTTTATGATGCGAGCCCATAAGGTGATAATTGAACTACGTGAGGTCTACTGTTCACAGAACTACTAGTAGTAACGTTTTGGTCCAATATGGCTTTGGATAATATTATACCACTTTTAAATAATTGCTATTCACTCCTTTTGAAGCTTAATTCTTCAATCATATTAGTAAAACCCTTGGCGTTTACTTTTTTAGGAAAAACGATACTACAATCCTGACAGATATCACATATATCAAGATTACTCAGGATTCGTTATTATCTAGATCTAGTTGATCATACTTGTATAGACTCTACAGTATGACAGCATAGGCTTGAGAATGTACAATAAGTTGCGATTGGATATCAAATGTTGTGAAAATTTATTGTCATTTTAAAAAAAAATACTTGAGTGGCTGGTTTTGAGACCTTTCTATTGTTTGACAGAGTTTTTTTTCGATTGTACTTGATGTTATTTTACTTCGTGACTTTAAACTATTACTTTTTAATTGTATTATTATGACTTTGTCAATTACCTATATTGGTATACGACGATAAAATCTATTTATTTATTTAGTATCCACATACTGATATGAACCCCAATACTGCACTGGAGAACTGATCTATATTTGATTCTATATATAGAATCATATATATATACTTCATATATATCTATATACTTCTCTGGACTCTTCAGTATTCACACATTATTATCAAAATTGACACTGCACTGGAAAACTAAAATAGGTGAAATAAGGTTAGGAGTGCATCGAACGACGAATAATAATGTCGCTGAGTTACAGTCGATGTGGAATGCTCCATTCATGCCAGCGAAATTCACCTCGGCTGCATTATCTGGCAGGGACGATATTTCACATCCACTAAAACCGGACTGTCAGAATAGTTGGCCAAGATGTCTGAGAACGATAGCCGTGAACAATAGTCAGCGCTAACATCAACGCCATTTCTAAACTCACAAGTTAAAGCCAATAAAGAAGACCGTAAAGTGAACAGAGTCCACTCCGCTCGGCCCCAAGCAATAAACTTAGGTTGCTGAATGAAGCCACGCTCAAATAGTGCTGATCTACAGCTCTTAGCTGGCAGACACGTTAAACTCCAGTTAATCGACACCGATAAACTACTGTTGACGGTTGAAACTTGATGATGGCGATGAGTTGACAGATCAACCGGATACTGGATGCCCGGCTGAAATAGGGCGGACGAAATTATTATGCTATTGATAGGGTATCGGTACGTACAGACAGAATTACCATACATTGATCTGGTTTTGAGATGGAACTTACTGATCGTCATATGTGTGCTGAACTAATGGATCATATAGGATTGGATGTCTGTCCATTCCTATTGAATGGGAACGACTTGATATTGTTAAACCCACTAATTTGTTGAGAGAATTCAAGATATTAGTTCCGGTTGTTACACACCTGTAGTTCCGTTTGTTGAAAATCTGAACATTGAACGCAGCAGCTTATCCTACAGTATGGGTGAATACTTACATACGATTCATCCAAATTATGTTTTTACAAAAGTTTAATTATCAATCTATCCAAATTTGTTTCATTCCAATATATATTCTCACATTGTGATTTGGTGTAGAAATTGAAATGGACATAACCTAGGTATAATATTTGGACAATTTGAAACTAAATTAGGAAATTGAAGAAGCTTTGGGCAATAGCCTGTTTCCTGATCTTTGTATTGTTTGTGCTTACCTAATAAATAATATACATTAGATTTATGGTGCGTTGAAATGAACCTCACTGGCTTATTGAAATGAGTTGGATGTTGAAAATATTGGCACTCATATTGAGCTGAGTATTGAAATTGACTAGATAGTGGTCTGTAAATATTTTGAATTATAATTGAACAGTTCCATCCAATATGATTGGTATTACACTGCCCAGACTAGTTAATTTATTTATTAGGTTAGCAAAAACAATACAACGATCGGAAAAGTATGAAAAGTAAGTCTCATTCATGAGAGCATTAATGGTCTAAACTACATATTCTTTCAAATCTGTTGTTTTTTATCGATGTCTGTTCGTCCCTGAGAATATACTATAATAGCCTATCAGATTCAATGGAATGTGTTTCAATTGAAATAGAGTATTTTGTTAACGTGGAATGAATTTTTATTACATCTGAGTATATTTTTGCATAGGAAACTGTGGAATTAGTTCCCATATAACCTAGCATTTTGGTTGCAAAAATATGGTCAAGGACCAATGAATCAGAATAAATAATATGTATGCAACTCTCATCTCACCTTAAACTCTTTGAAAAGTGAATATCCTTAACATCAATACAAAATCCTTCATATATCCTTAATAAACAATCAAAGTCATCAATACATTCATTGGCAATCAAGGGATGTTCATCTCAATCCGTTAAAAACTGAAATTTTTATTGGACTTCTAAATAATTGATCAATAACAGCAGCTATTCAAACATCAATCTCTAAGCATTCTAACGATTCAATGAATACAAATATAAATATGAATACAAATCAAACAGTGCTGTTTAACTCAATGGATAATGGAATTGAACATCTTGCTCTCTTCAACTGGGCAGCTACTAATTAAATTGTCACCAACATAGAGTTCATCAACTATCCAAGTACGCTCTAGTTGACACCGCCTAAAGAGTGATGCAAGCCAATTAAAAGCGACTGCCGTTTTTTTCAAAGCCCTCTATTTGTTCAAAGGACAGGCTTTCTATAGCTTTTATAATGCACATTGCCGTTCTAATTGATATAATTCAGCTTTGTAACAAGTGAACAGGAAATAGTTCGTTGATGGATGGAGGTGAGGGTGAAATGAAAGATAGGAGAAATGAGACGGGGGATTGTTGATGGGAATGAAAACAAATAGAAATAGAATTGAAAGCTCAGTGAATTGATGAATCAATTTGAATCAACGATGTTAATTATTGAGAGAGAAAGTATCGTTGGCATCAACAATTAGGGACCTATCACATTAGATTTTTTATTGAAATGGCATTTAATAGAAAAAAGTAGATAGATAGATAGATAAATTGCCTTTTATTCGAACTTTACAATTCAAAAATAGATAATGAATAAGAATTTAAATAAAACAATTTGAGTAAAGAAAATAAAACAATAAAAGAGTACAGATATAACATGGACGCACAACAACACTGCAAGACTCCCAGACAAGAGCTTAATATACAACTGGCAAGTGCCCTATGTTGAGACATATCATCCAAAACACGGGACAATGTCAATTAGGTAATTATTCTATAGATGAATCTATGGATTAATGAAGTATTTGACTAGGGCTAATTGAGTTGGTTGATTATTATCACAGACAAAAGATAGCATAAGAAGATATCCCATGATTTGTTGAATTCATTCAAACTTTTGTATCAAATTATGGTGTTGTGTATCAAAAGTTGAGGTGATACTGTATCATGTTTTGTTTATACTGTATCATGGGCATTTAAGAATATAACACAATAATAGTACAGTTTAGAAGGGTATGCAGAAATTAAATATAACAGAGACAGATTTACTAATCAGAGCAGGGCTAAGGAATCAGTTTTCAATTAATGTTTTCCCAGACGAACCCAAAACTGAAACTTGGTCTTTTAGTTAGAAAAACGAATCGCACAGAGTGCGAGGATGAAAGAGTATTAGAGACGGAAGCGGGAGACCAACGTAAATAATAATAACAATGATGACGTTCCGGATGTGGTCCTTAGTTGGCCTATACAAAATGAAAAAAAAAAACAGTTTAGTTAATAGTACAGTATTATAGTTTATAGTTACAGTACACGTATTGGTAATTGAAAGAGGGCTTCAGCATATTTATGATTCATTCAACTATTAAAACTTAAATTCATATTCCCACAACAACCTACAATATTACGTCCCTACAACATAATCAATTATATGCCAATAGGCTTCTACTGTACTTCTAAAATACGTTCCAGCTCCGATAGTTCCGAGAAATCTGTAGATTAATATAAATGGCGACCCGCCTGATATGAAACTTGCTAAAGCCGACAAAATTTGGAGCCCAGTACGAGTGAACCAAAACCAAACTTCTAAACTAAGCTCCAACCTTATTCCGAGAAATCAGTAGGGTATTATCAAAAGCGGTCAAGTTTATATATCAAACATGTTAAAGCCAACAACATTTCGAGTCCACCACACAAGTCATCCTGAGTTAATCTTATACCGAGAAGTCTATAAGGCTGTAAGGGTGATGATGGATGAGATAATGAGGACTAGCTGCCGTCCATATTTCAAAACGCCAGAAATACTTTCACTTCCAAGCCTTTTCATGTTTGAATGTATTTGTCTCATTGAAAAGAACGAAAATAATATGATTAGAGGGTCTTTGATACATTCTTATGACACACGGAGACGTCACCATCTCAGAGATGAACTGCATGGAACCACAATATTTATTGAGGGGGTTAAAAGTTTCGGTATTAATCTTTATAATGCCTCACCTGATATCATGAAGGGGCTGGAGTCGAAAAGGTTCAAAATGGAATTGAATAGGAAGCTAGTAAAGCATTGCTTCTATTCAATTTCAGAATTCTACGATCACTTTGCCGGCACCAGCGAATCGACTTCAACTCTAACGATTCATTAATTCTTTAAATTAGGAAACTGGATTTCAGTGAAAAATTGACAAATCCTTATTCCCCTTTCACAGGAGGTCACAGGATGAAATAAACTAAACTAAAACTAAAACTAAACTATAAATTATTGCCATTTGCAATACTGTGAGAAGGTTTATAAAACGATTAGCAAACGATCTTGAACCAACAACGTTGCAAGACCTCTACACTGGCCAATCTCGAAATTTGCTTCAACCTATAGTGAGGTCCACGTTATAATGGCAGTGTTTGATTAGCAATGGTAGTACTATCCTTGTCTATCATTCAACAAAGCGGATAGCGCTATCACTTTCTCGCTTTGCTCTGTTGCCACATCGTCTCTTAACAATGTAGAATTGATAATAAATTAACAAAATATTTCATCTTGATTATCAAAATCCATTATGAAATAATTAAAAAATATACATCCTTGTTTAATAAAATATAATTGATCATTTTAAACGAGAATGTTAATATTACATCAATAGACCTGTATCAGCTACCGTATATACCGTGTAGAAGCACAGATTAAATAAGTAATCTGTAGGAAGTAATTATTAAGACTGTGCAAAGGCTAAAAATGAACTTTCTACTCGTGATATTTTTCAAAGTTTTTCGATTTGTATATCATCAAGTTATCAAAATGAAAAAGTTTTCTTGGGAAAACATTTTTTTCTGATTATTACTTTTTGAGATATGAGCGCCTAAAATTTGAATTTTTGGGACAGAACATTTCAAATTCGGTAAGAGATAAATGCATGAGATTTAGAGGATCGATTTTTCATGGTATTGTTGATTCAGTAAAACAAAAGTTTTTTTGAAAATATCAATTTTTAAGATAGTTATTCAATTTACTGAAAATAACCAAAAATAACTTTTAGTTGAGTTATTTTTGGTAAATTGAATAACTTTCCCAAAAATTGATATTTTCAAAAAAAATTGTTTTACTGAATCAACAATACCATGAAAAATCCATCCTCCAAATCTCATGAATTTATATCTTACCAAATTTGAAATTTTCTGTCCCAAAAATTCAAATTTTAGGCGCTCATATCACAAAAAGTAATGAACAGAAAAAAAATGTTTTCCTGAGAAAACTTTTCCATTTTGATAGCTTGATGATATACAAATCGAGAAACTTTGAAAAATATCACGAGTAGAAAGTTTATTTTTAGCCTTTGCACAGCCTTAATAAGGAAGTATTTACTACCTTTATGATAGTGGGCATTGACAAGACAGAGGATCGGCAACGTTGATCTCCTATTTTTCTCC
The DNA here is from genome assembly GCF_014356525.2 of Nilaparvata lugens. NCBI lineage: Eukaryota > Metazoa > Arthropoda > Insecta > Hemiptera > Delphacidae > Nilaparvata > Nilaparvata lugens. The sequence goes on from NC_052513.1 coordinate 3,587,320, forward strand.
ACTACCATTATAACGTGGACCTCACTATAGAGTACCAAGAAGTCTATAGATTATTGCCATTGTTGCTATTGCTATCTAGTTTATAAAGAAATAGCTAAACCCAACAACATTAATTTGAAGACTACTACACGAGCCAATCTCAATACACGCTTCAACCTAATAAACCAAGACTTCTATAGATGATTATCAATAGCGGAGACTTGAGAAATAGGCTAACAAGATAGAGAAGAACACGGACCACAAGCTCGAGTATAAATCCGATTTCGTGTGTCGCCCACGGAGGCAATCATCTTGTGGGACGAGGATTATTCCAACTCGCTACATACTGCTCCTCGTTGTTTGCTCCACACTTTTTGCAAGTCGCTGCTTGATGCTCCTTGCCAAAGTCATGTTGCCTGCAAATCCAATATTCACTTCATCTCCGCCACTTGCCACTCACTCACTTATTCCGGCTCCATTCTTTCAACATTGTCGCGTAATATGGCGAGAATGAACCGAGAATAAGCAATACCCTGTGTAATAGAGTGGATGAAACTGAGATTGGTTAGATTGATGTTTGATGTGTTTCATAGAGTCAGTTGATGAATGATTCAATAACTAATGCTGTAGCAAATTTGAAAGGATTATTAGCCTATTTTGCATTAGACTACAATTTTCAAAAAGATATAGCATACTGTTTAAAGGGTATAAATGTAAATAGAAATCTAAGAACCCTTTCAAAATTGTTTAAAAGAGTAGTCCTAAAGGAGAAAAGACAATCTGATCTTCAATGAGTATATTTCTCTCCCTCATTATGAAGGAAGATGATAAATGAAATTGAGAGCTCGTGTGATAGCATATATCTACAAATGATTTTCAAGATGATGATACATAACTAGTCCCATCAATTTAGTACGGATAAGACCGTGCTTTATTCTTTGGATACATTGCTAGAGTATTTTGTGGGAAATATGCTGATATATACAACATCAGTTTTCAAGTCCGAAAATCAACTTGATTTTTCGATTCTCACGTCGATATTATTGCTTATTGGAATAATGCATGGAGTAATGCAACCAAATCTTTAATAATAATAGACTACTATTATCCAATAACTACTGTAGTTACAAACACTAGTTCTATTATAACTATATTTATGTTCATCTAATTAAGTTTATTTCATTTGTACATGGTTCATTGCAATTGTACTATTGTATTATTATTTGAATCAATAATTATATATAATATATATATATATATATATATAATATATATATATATATATATATATATATATACTTCATTATCTGCTAATTTCAATCAAGTCAATCGAGAACAATAAAAGTTTGAATTTTGAGTAAAATGTTATTTCTCAATAATAACATATTTTCGAATTGGAAAATCCCCAGTCATTCAGATGCGAACAACGAGGCCCATAAATATTCTTGGAGAGAAACAAAACTTGTATTAATAACAAAATATCACTGTAGCAATACCGTGTGTAATAGAAAGGATAGAATCGAGTTCTGTTGCTTGATTCCTGTGTAATTTATGGGATACGATTATATGAAATTGGGTGGCCCGTAATAGTGGTTGGTGGAAAGAGAAACGAAAGCAGTTCATGAGAGTAGATAGGAAGCCGAAAGTTTTGTTTCTGTCTTGACAAAAGTTGCAGTCGGACTGGCCGTTTCAAAGTAAACTTTCGCCCAAAAAGTTAGATTGGGACCCGAAGTCCTTCTTCCTCTTCTACCTCTCCAACCATAGCCTATATAATACAACAAGAACAAAGTCCACATTACGGATGGCGAACGATAAAATTCACAACTTTCTTTGAGACTACTTGGGTGGCTCCCAACAACTTAACCGACTAGAAAATGTATTGTCTCCACATAAGAAATTCAGATATCTATTCGCGGCAAATTCGATGCATAATCGTGTCAAGCTTTATGCCTATTTTTCATGCCTTTTTTAGCCTATTCTCAGGAAATGCTATTTTCAGTAAAAGTGGAGTTTCCCAATAAGATATATAAGTTACTTCCTAGCATTCATTATTTGATAGAAGTTATTCATTTATTTATTCGTGGACAGAATCACAAATCATATAAATATGATTAGGAAGGCTTGGCCCAAATCTATTCCATTCCCAAATTTTGATAAATTAATAAAATGTCAAAAAAAAGTTTTTTTTTGTACTGTGAAACGTTCAAGTTCAATTTTCGTCCAAAAATATATATAAGCTAAACATTTTGAATTTAGAGAAATTGTTTCAATTGTCTCTTGAACAAGAGTTTCTTATAATAAGATGTACTTTATGGATCAAACTTGATAATAAGATATAGAGAGCAACTATTTTTATTGAAATAGAATAGAATTTAGTGTTTCTCATAAACAACAGTGCAATATTACAAGAAAAAACAAAACAAAGATATTAAGTTATTAGCCAAATTTATCAAATGCTACGGCTCAAAAATATAACAATGTAAGAGTACAAAGAAATATTTCTCATATACAGTCATAATAATAATATAACCAAAAGTCATTAGCCACATTTTCCAACTACTTATGCTCATGAAAAACTAGTATTGAAAAAAATTCACATTTCTTTTAGAAAACGAAACAATACAATATAATATAACATTTCTATGTTATACGATGAGATAATATAACTAAAATAGGATTTCCCTTCCAGCTAAAAATATCCTTATAATCTTCATTTACTAGTATTGTCTCCTGAACAGCAGTTTTTCATAATAGGATAAATTTCATTCATCAACATTCTTGATAAGATCCAGAGAGTAAAGATAAAGTTCACTCATTTGTAATTGGGAATCTGAAGAATGCAGAAGTGAATTAATAAAACAATATCGTATAGTAACATTGGAAGAATAAATTTATCAATCCATGACTAGAGAGCATGCATTCATTATTCAGAGGATGTGCTTTTATCGTAGTTTCAAATACTCTCATATAAGAGCTTCAGACTTGTTTTGATTCTTATAGCAGATTCCACAAGTCTCAAGTTTGAACAAATAGAGAAAAAGCTTCAAATGAAATAAAATAAAATAATTAAACATGATTGAGTGGAATATTTCTAATCAATTTATCAATTCAAGCCATCTGAATTAAAAATTTATAGTTTTCATGTTTATATTGGACTACAATGTTGTGAAAATTGTACACGTGAAATTCTAACCTCATCTTGGACTGTGTCAGTTATAAATTTGGAAGAAAAATAGCACAAGGACTACCTTATTATTTTATCTACCAATGTTATTACATTAGTCTGTATTTGTATTTGTATTTCAAGTCGTATCTACGGAAGGAGTTTTATTCATTTTTATTATTTTGCAAAAGTGAGTAATTTCATATTATTGTAAATGGTCGTTCATAACAATAAAAAGTGAAAAAAAGAAGAAAATCTAACCTATTGATCAACTGAGGTCATCTTTTTAACTTTCCTGTTTTCATATGATATTCAACGATTGTGATTAATAATAACCAGCCAATACCATCTAAAATTCTCAGATTTCACAGGTCTAAAGTTTGAAAAATAGAGATAGAAAAGATCCTTTAGATCGAATAAAATCATCTATGACAACTTCCATGTTCTACAACACTATTCAACGACATCTTTGTTCAGAATAGCTAGGGAACATTCCTATAGCATTGTTAATTATTCTGTTTGGTCTGAATAGCTAGCGAAAACCAACTAAAATTCTTACTCTTGCAGCTAGGAATTGACAATCAGGAATTTATTTATTTTTTTATTTATCTATTCATAGATTAGGTTAGCAAAAACAATACAACAACTGGAAAAGAGAGAAACAGGCTATTTATCCAACAGTGGTTCAAACTCTGTTCAAAATCCTCACTCTTGCAGCTAGGAATTGAAAATCAGTTATCCAAAAATATTTCAAACTCTTTTCAAAAATCTACTCCTGCACCTACGACCTCTTGATCAGTGATTCAAACTCTGTTCCAAAATCCTTATTCTTGCAGCTAGGAATTGACAATCAGTTATCTAACAGTATTCCAAATCCTGTTCCAGTTTCCAAGCACTGCAAGAGGGTGCGAAGTGGGCTGCAACCAACATAAACGGAAAAACGCCCCAATAAGACAGGAGTGCAGTATAAGGCTAAGGAAATAAATGGAATTAAGTGACGATAGAATTCAAGTCATGAACGTAACGTTTTGTTTAATCTGGATCGATGCCCTTGCAGCAGGCCCTTTCACTCACAGTCTCCGGCAAAGGAAAGTGTTCACTGTTCCACTGCTTCACTGCAGTGCCACCATTTAGCATTGATCGGGTTGAAGGGAAAGAACTCAACTCTCCCTTTCAACGGATGAGGGTCGAAGGGATGATAAAGAGATAACAGTAGTGTGTGCGAGTTGGAGAAATTAAAAGAGAAGTTCGACAGTTAGGCTACCACTTCCACACCCCCCCCTTCCAAATCTACCCTTGAAACCCCTTCCCTGATTTCCCCTCTCTCAACCTCCAACCTGAAACCCCTCCCCACGACTAGCACAATTCCACTGCTCTTTTCAACGAACGCCATGGAGGATGGATATATAGATTGATAACCTCACTTTGTTCCACCCCACCAATCCCCACATCACCATCCTTGTTACTAAACCAATCCAATTCTTCTCTTCCGCCACATACGTACACACCTTTTCAACAAGGAAACGGCCAAATTGAAATAATGAAGCAGCGTTCTCTCCTGAGAGATTGAGTGAGTGAGTGAGTGATTGAGTAAGTGAGAGAGAGAGAGTGAATGAGTTAAAAAATTAGGAAAAGAAAGGGCTTGATATAGCTGAAGAGGGAAGAAGATGGGAAATGGAAAACGTGAGAAAATTGAAAGTGAGAAAGGAAAATAGAGTGACTAAGAATAATGGAAAATGAACTGAGAGATTAAGTGAGTGAGTATGAGTGATTAAGTAAGTGAGTGAGTGAGAGAGTGAGAGTGAGTGATTAAGTAAGTGAGTGAGTGAGAGAGTGAGAGTGAGTGACGGATTGAGTGAGTTGAAAAGCTAGGAAAAGGAAGATCTTGATAAACCTGGAGAGGGTAGAATATAAATTCATTTCTCTCAATCATCTTTTAATTATGATTTGTGATTGTGAATGAAATAAATAATATGGAAAATGGGAAACGTGAGAAAATTGAAAGTTAGAAAGGGAAATAGAGTGACTAGGAATATGAAGAATGAACTGGAGAAAGTTTTGAAGAAATTCAGAGCTGAAAACTGAAAGAAAAGCAGAAGAAGACGGTGAGAAGGGGAAGATTGAAAACTGAAGAGAATAAGATGAAGGCTGCAAAACAAGAAGGAGAGATTGGCTGAGGAAGGATGTATATAGAAAGAGGATAAGGGAAAGACGGAGTAAGTAGTGAGATGAAAATTTATATTATAAGAATAAACGGAATGAGACAAAGGTTGAACAGAATTAGATAGTTTGAAAAAGAAGAAACGAAGAAAATTGCATGAACTTAGAAAGAATGAACTGTATGAAGAATATTCATTATTTTATTTGTTGATACAATTGCAAATCATATGAATATGATTATCAAAGGAGTTATCATCTATATCATATGGTTATCAATCTATATATAGATGAATAATTGAATAGTATCAGGAACGAACAACAAGCATAGCCCAAAACTATTATTTATTATTATAAACTAATATTTCGAAAGGTTGAACATAATTAAACAGTTCGATGGAGTAACGGTGAGAAAAATATAAACATAGAAAAGGAAACTGTATGAGGAATATTTTGAAATGTGCAAAAGAGTATAATCTACAAAAATATTGATGTAGAGTGAAGTTGATTGGAAATATTATTGATCGAATTTTCAAGAAAGCAGAGGAGAAAGAAGAAGAAGAACAACAACAACATGAATAAAAACAAGAACAAGGAAAGAAAAGGATTGATTGATTGAGTACTTTATTTATGTAGATTACAATATATACTGGCTTTTACACTTATATACAATAGCTTATAATACAGCAAAATTATAGATGAATTTACATAATATAGACTAAGAAAATGATTTTTGAACTGCATATGATATAAGAAAAGCAATTGGTAATAGCTATGGACAATATTGTTAAGCATCTACATAAATTGGCGGACATATCAATGTCCATTCTTTGGAAAGAATATTCAAAATATCCTTCCCACCAACTCTCTACCAAAAAATTATGGTAGTAAGGAGTGAGAGGAAATGATATAGAAAAACCAGCAGCAAATACGAGTAGAGTATTTTTGATAATTCGAACTTTACGATTGATTGATTGATTAATAGCCTCCAATAAGGGCGGAGTTAGGACTCCTGGCTCTCTCTGACACACAACCCATGAAAACAAAAATGAGAAAAAAGGGAAAAATATGATGAGAACGGAGCCCACGGTCAATAAGAGAAGGGAGGAGCTTGAAGAATATCAAGTTGAAAGAGTGGAAGAGTTCAACAAAATTAGCTGAGTAAGCTAAAAACAAGCGAGAAGAACAGGCGAAGGAGGAAGGGAAAAGAAACAACAGAAGGAAAGTGGGAGAACACAGGTCAGATGGAGAGAGATAGTGGAATAGAGGACGAAGAAAATTCACGAGAATTACAAGCCGTTCTGCTGTGTTTTTGTAGTAGTCGTCAGGTCGGCACCTAGAGTTCAATTCTCGTCCTTTCCAATTATCTTCTGGGAGAGGAAAGTGCCGACAGTATTTCTGGTGAGCAAACTCAGGTGTCATCCAACAACGGCCTTCACAATAATAATGACTCATAGTCACTGATTCCTCATAATAGGCTAGCAGAGAATAACCTATTTCCATTGCTCGTACACTCAAAAGTTTGAAATCATCGGAAGCTGTGAACAATAAATAATCTAGAAATTTCTAGGAATGAGATATGAACAGATACTTCCAGCTTTAACAATTCCAACTGACAACATTGCACTGATAGTATATGTTTTATAGTATGAATTTTACAAGCGTGCTTGAATAATCTGATCAAATTCATATTCGACGGAGGTGGGATAAGTTTTACTGCATTCTAGGAACGTTTCATTGTTGAATGAGTTCCAATTCGAATTAGGGAAATTCAGAGATTTCTACATTCTTATGACCTGAACACTTCAGAGACCTGATACACAAAGGCCCGGTTGCACTAGAGCCGGTTGAATTTTAACCGTGATTAATTTCACGAGAACCAATCAGAGAAGGCTTTTTTCAAAAGACGGCACCTCTGATTGGATCTCGTGGAATTAATCACAATTGAAATACAACCGGCTCTAGTGCAACAGGCACTGAGTGTTAATCAAAGTGTTTATGAACAATTTTTCAGATTTCAAGTAATCTACTGATTACCTCGAAATTATATCTTGAAAGTGAATGGATAGAATGAAACTTGTCATATTACTGTAGTTTCACTTGTTCTAATCATTCTTGTTGGAACAATAATGACGTTGAAACTATAACGTATTAATGTTGAGAAACACACTTTGATTTTCAAAATTCCACTTCTATACGTTCTATATAGTATCATTCCAAAGGTATGCATGTCAAGATTATCTTTGATCATCACCGTCGAGATATTTCAAATATTATAGATGAAAGAAGTTCAGTCAATTTGTCATTTGTTATAAATTGCTCAATCTACTTCAAAGCATGCACTCTTCTTTATAAGGCCACTCTATGAAATGAAACATTTCTAAAGAGTTCTTGAAAACTTTTATTCCTGTCCAATTCAAAATAGAACCATTGTTTTGAAAAAAAATGAATCCATCTACTCTAAAGGAACGATAGTATCGTTGGAGATGAGAAAAGTGAACTCAAAACAAAAATGAAGAGTAAAATATTGGATAATTTTCATGAACACAAGTCTCCAGGTACAAAAATAATCAAATAATAAGTGGAAGCAAATCGGCCTACCTCTTGCTGTTTTCAGTACTGTCAACACTCTAACAAGAATCCAATTTCCTCTCCCACATCTTGAAACGTCATTTGAAGACTATAACGAGGCATAATCAGTAAACAGCCAACGAACAGTCTTCAACGAATAACTTTTTGCTGCCTCAGCTCATAAAATGAACTGATGATGAAAACGCAAACATGCTCTTATCGTCGACATTCCCTGGCTGAAAAGTTTATCCAGAAGACATAAATATAACGAAACCTGTTTTGAAGATATGAATATCTATAGATATGATTGCGCCTACAGGATAAAGTCTGCGTCATGAAGATTTCACTTGAGTCAAATTGAAAAGCACTTTTGTAGACTGAAAGATGGGGATTTATTTCGTGGAAGTTGCTGAAGGAAAAGACAGAGATTTTCAAGAAGATCCACAGGAAGCTAAAGAGAGTATGGAAGGAGTTTCTGGCAGAGTGGATAGAGAGAGTACAATGATAATTGCGTTAGGCTTTGCGAAAAGAGAACTCAAACAAAACTTAAATTGCGGCCTGTATCGCACTGGGAGGGGGGAGCTGCGAAGGGAGGAGGGGGAGACCACCCTGTTACTGATGTTGTGACACGTGCGGAAGAAAGAGAAAAATAAGAAAAGATAGGAGAAGAATAAAAATACCCTGAGATACTCCAGAAGACAGAAAAGAACGGAAAATGGCTTTCCAAACAAAAAGAAAAGAGATGCAACGATAACTACTCTGATAAGAAGCTGCTGATAAGGCAGTGAAGATTTGAAGACGTACAACCTCAAAGCAGTTTGCTCGTTTACTCGATTCTCCCTCTCTCGTCAAATCCTCTCCTTCATTCGCTGATTTCTACATTTGTGATGCTGACAAAAAAGGGAAAGATAATATGTATTTCCCAGCCAGTAATAATTGGATTAGCCTATACAGGAGTTTAATATAATAGTGAAATGAAAACACTGGAATGTTCTCAGAATTGTTCTGAGAAATGTTCTGTGAATGTTCTCAGAAATATCACTAGTAAATGATATTCCTGACAACATCCCAGTGTTTTCATTATGGATTGATATCGCAACATCTCATCAACTACAGTATCTGAAATAATAGGGAAAATTTGAATCACCTATGTCTCATGGATTCTTCCATGATAATAATTATTTTGAGAGCTGAAATCGTTCACTAAATACATAGGCTATTATCAAGTTTGATAGGGTGGTTTTCTTGTATTTTGATTTCAAATTTCTAGGTTCAGCTCATGATCGATTCCATTCTATTTCCTACTCAAATTCGAATGGTAACAACGTTCTCGAGTATTTAATTATTGTGATGAGGGTCTAAACCTTGTTTTTTATTCTGTGCTAGATCATATCAGCACAGATATGACTAGATCATTACTCCATTTCTGGCTCTCATTATAAATATTTTTTCAGCTCATGATCGATCCCATTCTATTTCCTTCTTAAATTCCAATTGTAACAACACTATAGAGTATTTAATTATTGTGATAAGGATCGAAACCTTTTTTTTTATTCTGTGCTAGATCATATCTGCACAGATGACTAGATCATTACTGCATTTATGGCTCTCATTATAAATATATTTCTATCATGAATCCCTCAAGAGCTGCAATCATTTCATGAATAGATAGGCTATGATTAAGTTTAATTGAGATTTTCTCTTGTAATTTTATTATGATTTTAACGATGATTTCTGGTTTCAGCTAATCATGAATTCCTTAAGAGCTGAAAACATTTCCTGAATAGATAGGCTATAATTAAACTCAATTGGGTCTCTTTCTTGTAATTTTATTTAGATTTTAATGCCGATTTTTGGATTCAGCTGATGATTGATTCCATCCATTTTATTGAGTATTGAATTGTGATAAGGATCTAAACCTTGTTATTCAGTCCAAACCTAGGTATGTAGTCCATCATATCTAGATTTCTGGAATTGATATAAGATGAATTCTATGATTTTATATAATGATATGATTCAAAGTTGGAAGAAGAATATCACAAGGTTACTCATTTTTCTCTTCCTATCATTACAATGATGTAATTTTGTATGAATCAATAAAGAAAGAATAAAGACTTCTAAATATCATATCAGCTGTGCTAAAAGTGAAGTTGTGTTTCTTTTCTGGCTCAAAATTTTGCAAAATTACTCGAAAATTTCCAATTTGTAGAGATTTGAGTGAAATATTTTTGCTTTTAATCAGTTTTTAAATATCAAAGTTCAAAATTTTTAGTTTGGTCATTAGTTTTGAAGTGGAAATTGGACTTTTTGAAGTGGAAGTGGAATCTTAACCTTATTCTTTTTTGAAACTTTTGTTTGTAAAAATTTGGGAGAAGACAGTTTCGGGCTATGCCTGTTGTCTTCTCCCAATCATATTATATTTATTATAATTATGATTTGTAATTGTAAATGAAATAAATAAATGAATTCCTAATCAATGTCCACAATAATTATTGCACTAGACGGTCCAATTCAAATCCAGGATTGGTTCAGAATAATATTAAGAATGTATGACTGGATGATTTAATATAGTATATTGAATAGTTCAGTGTATCATTTAATAACCAATGTCCAATCACATCAACAATCCAAAATCAACTCAGCCTATTATTCCGATCAATGCCAAAAATCAATCAATAGACCGAAGCCACAATACAGTTCTCCCTTTGTCTCTCTTACACAGATAGAGATAGAGATGGGGACAAGCACCCACTCCATTTGGCAAGCTATCCGCTACAAGAGTGACGCTCACGCCTCACGCGTAATCAATCATTCTAGAAATGCGCGCGCGCTAAACCAATACTCTCAACAATTTGATTTGCAACCACTACCACACAATACACAGACACATAGACACAAACACACACACACACACACACAAACGTCGGCTTTTGATTTGCCTGTGACATCCCTAATCCATCATCTCAGACTTCAAACTTGCTCTCTCCCTCTCAAACTCTCTCACTCCAGCTTCCTCTCTTCCATTCTCTTTCTCACACAATATCTTTCTCTTTCTCTCTCTGTCACTCTCTCAATCACACACTTCACTCTCATTTACGCGCACTTCCTCTCTTTATCTCTCCTTTTACTATATCTTGTTCACTCTCTCTGGTTCTCTCACTCTCTCTCTCTCTCTCTGGTTCTCTCTCTTCTATATTACCAATTGCTCTTTCTTATCATATACAGTTCAATAATTATTTTCTTAGTCTATATTATGTAAATTCATCTATAATTTTGCTGTATTGTAAGCTATTGTATATAAGTGTATAAGCCAGTATAATTATATTGTAATCTACATAAATAAAGTACTCAATCAATCAATCAATCAATCTCTTTTGGTAGAGAGTTAGTGGGAAGGATACTTCGAATATCCTTTCCGGAGGTCCATTCTTCATGATATGTCCAAAGCTCCGCCAATTTATGTAGATGCATAATAATATTATCTATTTTATCTATAGTTATTACAAATTGCTTTTTTCATATCATATACAGCTCAAAAATTGTTTTCTTAGTTTATATTTCGTTAATTCATCTATAATTTTGCTGTATTGTAAGCTATTGTATATAAGTGTATAAGCCAGTATATATTGTTATCTACATTAATAAAGTACTCAATCAACCAATCAAATCAATCACTCTCTCAATCACACACTTTACTCTCATTTACTCATTTACTCGCACTTCCTCTCTCCATCTTTTCTTCTCTCCATCTCTCCATCTCTTCCTCTCTTCCTCTTTCACTATCTCTCATTCACTCTCTCTGGTTCTCTCTCTCTTTCAAGTTCTCTCACTCTCTCACTCTCTCTCTCCGTGTTTTACTCTCAATCTCACACTTCAACTCTTCATCTCTTCATCAACACTCTTCCATCTCTGGTTCTCTCAATCATCAAGCCTCTCTCTCTCACTTCCAATCACACTCTATACTTCCACTGAATCACACTCTCACTCTCTTTTTTTTCTCTCACTTGCTCACTCCCACCTTCTCTCTTCATCATCCCTTCAAGTATCTATTATTCCTCTGTGGTTCTCTCAATACTCAAGTCTCTCTCCTCTCTCTCCTTCAATCTCTCTCTCACACACACTCAAACTCTCTCTCAATGTCTCTCTCTCTGGTAGAGAGTTAGTGGGAAGGATACTTTGATATTCTTTCTGAAGAATGGACATTGATATGTCCAAAGCTCCGCCAATTCATGTAGATGCATAACAATATTATCTATTTTATCTATATTTATTACAAATTGCTTTATTCATGTCATATACAGCTCAATAATTATTTTCTTAGTTCATATTTTGTAAATTCATCTATAATTTTGCTGTACGGTAAGCTATTGTACATAAGTGTATAAGCCAGTATAGATTGTAATCTACATAAATAGAGTACTCAATCAATTAATCAATCTCTCTCTCTCTTTTACTCAATTACACGCTTCACTCTTACTTACTCACACCTTCTCTCTTCATCTCTCCCTGTACTATCTCTCATTCCCTCTCTTTGGTTCTCTCAATCCTGAAGCTTGTCTTACTCTCTCTCTCCCTCCCAATTCTTTGTTATTCAAGTATTCATTCGTATGAAATGTGAAGGGTTGTGTGGCAGAGAGGACCTGGAGTCCTAACTCCGCTCTCAATAAAGGCAATCAATCTATCAATCAATCAATCTCTTTTACTTTCAATTCACATACTTTCTCTCTTCATCACCCCTCTTCTATCTTTCATTCAATCTCTCTGGTTCTCTCAAGCCTCAAGAGTCTCTCTCACTTCTTCTTCTTCTCTCTCTCTCTCTCTCTTCCTCCACCTCTCTCTCGATAACATACTTTACTCTTACTTACTAACACTTACCCCTTCATCATTCCACTTACTATCTCTTATTCACTCTCTCTGCGTCTCTCAATCTTCAAATCTCTCTCTCTCTCTCTCTCTCGAACTCTTTCCTCCGCATCTTCAGAGTTGTGAAGCCATGAAAATAGTAATTAGTGATTATTGCGATCAGCCATCGCCTCTTAAATATTCCTCCGAGCTTTTCCAAAGACGACCTGAATCCAATTTATCACTTCTTTCGATGATTAATCTCCGAGAGTTCTTTGTCACCAGTCAATTTCTTACAAATTCTCGTCTCCTGTCAAAGAGTTTTGAAAATGACAAATGAGCCAGCAGCCGGTTGCCTCGCCTATCATAATGCATGAAAAGAGTAATTATCGCAATTTGAAAACGACACTGCTTAACAGCCAAGCTACAGCGCTTTGTTTCTCAAAAAGCCGTGTCTTTCAAACTTTTTCCATCAGAGACAATTAGGTTTGAAAAATTCATCAGCGATTTTGCTTTGAGGTTTCTCAGTCTCATCAACCTGATACCTTAGACACTGTTGCTACAAGGAAACTATCCTATTACAAAAAATGATTAATCACACAGCTTCTTTGAAAACTCTTAACATTTTTTCTACAGGAAAAAATAAATTTGAGGAAAATATATTGAAAGTTTAGCGTAATATCAGGAAGAATCTGGAGGCATTTTCTATAAAACTATACTAAACTTCTATAAAATCACCCAAGTTGAATAGAACAGGAAGGTTTATATTCACCTCGTGATTTTATTCGACGTTTTATAAGGAAACTGTTGAAAAAATATTAAGACACTCTTCAAGATATTTTGGAGATTTTCTTCTTGTTCTCCCAAATCTCAGATGGGTGTCTCATGATCAAGTTTTTGATATTTTTAGACAAATTGTCAAGGAATCGTGGAGAATCCACACTTTCAGTGAATTACTTATTTTAAAATTGAGAACTTAGAGTACTCTACTTGTAATCAAATTACTTGAATACAATTGAAATTAATAGGTTTATTGAAAACATAACATTGAGTAACAGGATATTCGAATTATTGTAAGATAACTCGAATAACTTCTTAAGCAAGCAATAAGAAGAATAAAAAAACTTATGAGGTGCATAAAACTTATCAAAAAGAAAACATTAAGTAAGAGAATATCTCAAATAATTGTAAGATTCACAGCAGAAGCAGCAGGAAGAAGAATAAAAAAATGAAATGTATGAGGTGTATACTCGTACACCCAAATGCAAGTAGAAAGCGAGAAAGAAAAACTCGTTATCTATCATAGAAGAGAAATATTGAAAAAAATTAATTCGAGTGGTTCTCAATAAATTTAAAAAAATCAGTAGGAAAAATACCCAAATAAGGAAAAAAAATCACCAGAAGAAAATTTCACCAAAAAATTAAGCGATTCCATTAGAAGCGTGTTTCACTAAAAACTTGTTTGACTATAAACAATAATTGCAAGAAATCATGATTTTCCCCCTATGACATAAAAGTATCATTATAAAACCCTCTCAATATCACCCAGCAATTTATAATTTCATAATTACAATTCCATCTGCATAAAATAATCTTATTCCCGCAAAACAAACCAGACATCTCACCGTCAGATAATGAAGCTTACAATACTCATTAGACTCCGAGGAATCAACAAGTAGGAGCAAACTTGTAACTCACTCATTGAGGAGTTCATCATGCAGTGCAGCTCTAACTCATGCAGATTGCGATCTAACACTATATTCTTCCTTCCCCTCACCCGTCTCATCATCCCCTCTCTATCCCTGGAATCAGATCCTCATTGCCAATCTGCCGGCTGCAAAATAAGTTAGTTATTTTGAACTTTCCTTATTTGAATTTGCAATCCGAATCCCGACGGATGGAAAGTTTTATTTGCCCCGGATTCATATGACGAGTTTAAATGGAGAGGACTGGTGTTGGTGAGAGAGAAAAAGAGAGGGTGGGGTGAGAGGGAGAAAGCTGGAAATTTAATTACGGTGCCCTGATAAAACGCAAACATTAACTTACTCACGAGCTGTGCAAGAGCCAAGAGCTTGCGCAATAAAACTCAAATATCACTCTGGATGCAACACTCTCCAAATATTATTATATCGGGTCATTCGTCCACATACGGCCCCTTTTACAACCCCCCCAACCCACACACATTTCAGCAATCAACAGCTCAAATACCAACCAACACTCCCAATAACTCGGCCATTCATTCTTGTTAACCAATTACCATTTTCTTCCATATTTTATGACGGCGACGATCAGTGCAGACGTCATTCATTCATTTCATCCGCGCGCTGAATATTAAATGCACAGTCAGCACTAATTGCTAAATGGACAATGAGGGAAGAATCAATGTTAGCTCAAATCGAGTCCGGTCATGTTATCGTATAATATACGTGTGCAAACAATACTTCTACCAATGACAAAATCCAATCTAATTTCACATATGACAGTGTAGGGTCATACGTTATGTTCGTTATTGGCTGTTTACTTGATCTCATTTTGAAAATTGTTCAGTCGATCGCATATTTTAGAGGTCCGGGTTTGATTATTGTCACCAAGAATGACTACTGGAGGAGATTGTATGTGTTTACTATGATATGTTTTTGATCTAGAGAAATTTTGTATCGTATTAATGGAAATTTCTCAAAAGAGTCGATCATATTTTCATCCCTGACTTGTGATTGAGCAGAAGAATGGAGCACATTGTTCCATTGTGTGCATTGAATGGAACACAACAATTTAGAAGGGTAATCAGTAGTTGTTGAGTAGCCTACTCAATAGTGAGATTTTATAGAAGAATTTATAGAAGGGAAAACGTACATAGTATCCTAATGAAATGTACACTCAAGATTAGGTTTGGACTGTATCTTACTGAAGATTAATACATACTCAGGGTACGGATCAAATGAGGTACTAAAATATTCCGAAGTAAAGTGTTTCTTGTTCCCTATATTGATTATCCATTCTATAAATATTAGCATTTAATATTTGACCATTCATAGCCTAACAATAGATACCAGAGACAATGAAAAATTCATCAGTTTATCATTGATTTATCATGAAAGACAAATCATAATTGACATCCATGATTTGTTTCTATAATAGTAGCCATCTATGTTCTCTCTCACATGAAATCAATGATATATTGTTTTATTCTTATTGTCTCTGATATTTTCTATTCAAAGGTACCAGAATCATCCAGTGAATAGCAATTCAAATTGACTTCTATTCGAACTATTGTCAGCAGTCCACTAATTTATAGCCCACATATAACCACACCGAGCTAGTGTCGTTAAACCCGCGGATCCTTCAAAGTATTGCAACCACCAGTGACCAACTAAATGAGCAACTACAAAAAGCGCAGGAACCGTGCCCTGTTGGCGCCAAAACGATTAAAAGCGTTTCCCGCCAAAATAAACGGCCGACTACGGAATGTTGGCGCGAACGCATCAGCGATCCAAGCGGCAAAGGAATGAACTAAGGCAGTTGCTGCTGCTGCTACTGATGTAATTGCAGCCCGGGAAGCTGCTCGCTCTAATTTATAGCATCATCATGTTTTCCAACAAATTTCGCCGCCGGTTATTAATCAAGTGAACTACTCCACCACTAACACTAGTCCTGACCGAAGCCTGGACATTCTGACTGAAGTTCGCTTGCACAACTCGCGGTTGAATTGTCTGCAGCAGCTAGTAAACTACTTGCATAATAGTGGATAGAAATGGTGACATTGACGGATGGTCAGTGCAAATATCATAAAAAGTTTGTGAAACTAAATACTGGACAAATGAAAGTTAATCGTGATTCATAGTGGTTTACAACTGAACAGAGACTCTATCTACCATTATCAAACTATTTCAATATCTTATTTTGTTTTGTAGCATTTCGTAACAAGCTGGTTACAGTTTTTGATACCAGTGGTACCAAAACGTTTCATCATTATGAGTTTCATGACTCTTGATCGTAAATTCTATTGAAAATTAATAGATTGATCCCAATTCGAGGCTTAGATGCTTCATTAATTTTGAATAATACTTACTAAGCATAATTCAATATGAAGTTAGATAATGATAGAGGAGATAGGTGGAAAAACCTACTGAATCAGGAAATCAAGTTTTGAGGTGATTAACTTTAAAAGACTCAGTGCATATTTCTATTATTTTATCAAATACAAGGGCCGTTAATTCAGTCAATATTCAGATCAGATCAATATTATTTTCCGTTTGTTATTGGTTAGAATGGATTCAGTACAGTGCATCTTATTGGGTAGCCGTCTAGTTGTCACCCCGACTACTTGACACCTGGTCATTTTGGCCATAGGCGACTACTTGTACCCTCGTAAAAAATATGCCATTGCCGTCAAGTTGTCCCCCCGACTACTTGACACCTACTGGACCAAAGGTGCCAATTAGTCATGACTGTAAACGACTACTTGACACCTCGCACCCTCGCGTCAGGGTGTCCCCTCGAATAGTGGACACCTCTTTAAAAAGGAGACAAGTAGACAGGGATGGTTCACGTCTACATGACACCTTACACGCTGGCGTCAAGTTGTCACCCCGACTACTTGTCAACTAGAGAGCACCAGTTGGCACGACTTACACCCCCGCAGCGTAGAGAGGAGGGATCAAGCAATTTTTATTATTGGTTATGATGTAGGATTGAATTTCGATCACTTTTGGTTCAGTAACATTTTCCCGGCAACGCACGGTTCGGGAGATATTTCTAGGATAAATTTTTTCGAGTTGATTGAAACAGGAAAAAATTAATAATACACCCTTTTGATGACTGAACCAGATGTAGAACACAATTCTAAACACATTTTGCTCAGTTATATTTTCCTGTCAGATGCACCGTTTACAAGTAAATTGAGTCTGATACTAGGACAGTCAAATTTTCATTCATCGATGATATGGCAGATGAAGCTATCAGTCTGGTTATCAACTGAGGTATTACATGAAGTCTGATAATTAATATGAGGATCAATAATTATTTATATACACTTGTGCTCAGATTGCAATCAGACCATAAGAAGGCCAATGAGAATCTTCAAGTTGTGCCTGTGTCTTCTACACCCACAGACACTATTCAAACAAATTTTATTTATTTATTTATTCTTACAAAAATCTAGGAGTGCAACAGGCATAACAGCCCAAACGCACTCATGAATACAGGAAATACATTATCAAAAATTATTACAAAAAAATAGATATATATGAATACTAGAAAAGTAATAAAAGAGAATGTTCAAAATGGTACATGTGAAAAACAGACAAGAAAAATAGTATAATAGCTACTTTTAGAAAGAAAAGAATAATGTTAAAGGTAAATGATAAAACTGAATTTTGATTATTCAATAAGATCAATCATAACAACATAAAATAACAACATATAACCTACGTATTACATATAGTTCTAAGAGAAGTGATGAAAGAACTAGAGAAAAAGGGATCAAAAGGGAAGTGGACAAAAAATTAAAAGTTAGTTAGTGGAAAAAGGGTGACCATGGAGAGAACAAAGAAAAGGCCATTGTGAACCAGAGTAAATTAGAACAACAGGTCTATATTACTCTTCAATTGAAGAATGGTGACATTTTTCTTCTGAAGCTCCATTTAGACAAGGAGAAGAGATCCACCCGACCATCACAGCAGAGGAATATACGAGGAATACGATTCATTGGTGAGTAATAATGACCAACCGTGTTACATCTACAGATTGAGAACTCTTGCCGATTATGATTATTGAAGACTGGAACCTTAAAATTCAGCCTTGCCAACAGATTAGGACTGCTCACGGAACCGTGCACAAGACCATAGAGGAATAAACAAGAAAGTACCTTCCGTCTGGATGCCAAAGTCTCAAAGCCGAACATGCTGCACAACACACCAGTTGGAAACCCCAAAGGACGAGGACGATTCTGTTTTCTACAAAATAACAATCTCAAAAATTTATTCTGAACAATTCCAATCTCATGTATCAGACCCACCTGATGGGGATCCCAAACCACCACACAATATTCAAGCAAGCTCCAAACAAGGCTAGGAAAGAGAGCCATCAAGCCTTCAACATCTCTAAACCCAGCTGTAGATCTCATGATGAAACCCAGCATCCTATTAGCCCTACCAACCAAAGAATGGACTTGAGGAGCAAAATTCAGAGAAGAATCAAACAATACACCTAGATCCTTGAAACTATCGACTCTAGAGAGTTGAAAGCCGTTACGACAACCTATCCCCCCTCGACTCCACTTCACAAGAAATCACCATCCTGGCTGGCTCTTCATGGCTATGTAACCATGATGCAATCAAGAACCTATGAGTATGATTATTAAGAAGATTAGCGTTTGAAGATGTTTCATATAAAAATGAAACCGGTTTAAAGTTTATTGATTACTCAAGATTACAAATAACTTGTCTCTAATGCTGGACAAATATTTTGAGGCTCTTTCAACATCCAGTCTGTTTCTATACTTATTCTTGATTGCACCATGGTTACATAGCCATGAAGAGCCAGCCAGGATGGTGATTTCTTGTGAAGTGGAGTCGAGGGGGGATAGGTTGTCGTAACGGCTTTCAACTCTCTAGAGTCGATAGTTTCAAGGATCTGGGTGTATTGTTTGATTCTTCTCTGAATTTTGCTCCTCATGTCCATTCTTTGGTTGGTAGGGCTAATAGGATGCTGGGTTTCATCATGAGATCTACGGCTGGGTTTAGAGATGTTGGTGATTTCTTGTGGAGTGGAGTCGAGGGGGGATAGGTTGTCATGACCGTAGACGACTACTTGTACTCTAGTAAAAATATGCCACTGCCATCAAGTTGTCCCCCCGACTACTTGACACCTACTGGACCAGAGGTGTCAACTAGTCCCGACCGTAAACGACAACTTGACACCTTGCACCCTTATGACAGGGTGTCCCCCCGACTAGTTATCACCTAATCAGAAAGGATACAACTAGACGGGTATGGCTCACGTCCACTTGTCCCCTGAAAAACCGGTTTAAAAGGGGACAACTAGTCGGGGTGTCAAGTAGTCGGGGTGTCAAGTGATCGGGGTGTCAAGTAGTCGGGGTGTCAAGTAGTCGGGGTGTCAAGTGATCGGGGTGTCAAGTAGTCAGGGTGTCAAGTAGTCGGGGTGTCGAATAGTCGGGGTGGCACCTTGTTGCGTACCAGTCTTATCGCTCCTAGTTCCCCCCTCCTCACACTCTCTCACTACCTGACTCTGTCCATCTCCGAGGAGGAGGAGCAGGGTGCCATCTCCCGGCAGAGCTGGCTGAGACCCCAGTCGTCGTTGAAACCGCAACGTTACAACCACATCAAGTAAGTCAATCCGCATTTTACATATTTTACTCAGTCCTTCATATTTTGTAAACCCCTCAAAGTTACCCCGAGCTGTTCAGTTATAATATTGATCAATAATAAGATTAAATCACCTGCAGATTCAACTCAGTTGATGCTTTACTGTGCAAATCCTCAGTCCCACTATAAAATTGGAGTCAAGTGATGGATAAATTATGAAAATCTTCCATCACTTAGAATATTTCAAAATGCTTGCTGAAAATCTTAAAAATAAGATTTAAAAAAGCCACATGTACTGTATTGTTTAGCCGAAGCCATTGTTGAACACATCAGTTATCTGAATTGACAAAATTATACAATGACATCAATAAAATTGAAATTGAAATACAAAACTATTCGATTGCATTTGAATAGGATTCCATATAACTCACGTGCTGCTTTGCAATAAGTTGTCTCATCAAACTCACCTGCAAAAAAAAGTTAGAATTAGAAACAATACTTCAATAAAACATATCAAGAGCAGGAATAAATCAAAGCAGTGCCATCCACCTATAAAGATTCTCGGTTTTGGATGATGTTATCACAGCATTAAGGAATGGAAACTATTCTCAATAGTAGTGACGATGCATTTAGATGTTTCCAATGAGTTATGAGTGAAATATTCTCATAAGAAATCATTGGAATTGCGAATTGAGTAAGCTATGGGATCGTTCAAATTAATCCAAATCAACATTTACTCTATGTATTTATTTATATTTTTTACAGAGAAGCACAGATTGGGAGAGGAAAACTAAGGATACTCCTTGTACTATATCTTTCCCAAATTTATAAAACACTTTAAAAGTCAAAAATAGGGTTATGATTTCACTTCACTAAAGTTTAGTCCATATTCACTCAAAAAACAACGAAAACTAAGATTTTGAATTTTGACGGTTGAAACCAGAATAAAAAACAAAAATATCACACTCAAATTATCATTAATTGGAAAATTTTTGAATAATTTTACAAAATTTAGAGCCAGAAAAAACACAACACACTATTCAGCACTATTTCCCAGAAATTCATTGAATTGAGTTTTGAAAAGTTATTTCTATAACACAATTTATTGCTCAAAATCCTGATCCATTAATTTATCGAACTCATATCGAAAGAACTTATATCATTTATAAATAATTGGAACGGATTCAAGTTATAATTATAGAAAGTACCAAATAGTATAAATAGTTGAAGCGTGAAGGATAAACGACACTTTACGATTCCAAAAAATCAGCATTTTTCAATTCTCGCTCTACATCTCTCGAGGACATCACAAAAATTAGTTGTAAAATTTCTAGACAACAATAGTAAGCTTCATAACTTTTATTCAACCTTTAGGAAATTTCATTCAACTGAGACAGCTCTCCTTCGTGGCACTGATGATATAAGGTCGGCTTTAGACCAAAGAAAATGCACCATCCTCACACTATTTGATTTTTCTATAGCATTCGATACTGTTGATCATAAAGTTCTTTCAAACAAGTTAGCTATCTTTGTCTTGGTCACAACTCGCTAGTTTAGTTCAAAACCTATCTCTTAGGTAGGAAACAATGTGTTTCTGTTGGTGACAACAAGTCAAATTGAAAAAAAGTTAGGCATGAAGTACCAAAGGTTCAATTTTAGGCCCTCTCCTATTCACTTTGTATGCTGATTACCTTTCTTCCATTATCAAATTCTCCAGCTTCCATACTTATGCAGATGACCTTCAATATTAAGCTTATTTATTTAAATTATTAATGAAATATTCAAATTTTAATTCAATTAATTAATTTTTCTAAATATTTAATTAAATTAATATTAAATTTATTTCATAACAAAAATTGACGAAACAGTTCCAATAATAAATCAAGATATCAATTACATATTTGAATGGACAAAGAAAAATGGCCTTAAGCTTAATCCCATCAAAACACAACCCATTATAATTGGATATTCTCGTCTTATAAACAATACTGACATTGAATCGATTCACAGAATTAGTGTAGATGGTAATGACATTCCTTACTGTAGCTCAGTGAAAAATTAGGCATTATTTTGATTAATACTCTTGACTGGTCAGAACAAGTGAACAAAACATATAAAAAGGTGTTTTCTGCAATGCATTCATTAAAGAAAATGCACGATATCCTCCCTAGAAACATCAAATTGTTATTGGTTCAATTTCTTATCTTCCCACATTTAATGTATTGTAATTCTGCTCTCAACGATATGCAAGCCACTCTGAATGATAAACTACAGCGTTGTCAAAATTATTGTCTACGTTTCGTCTACTCTCTTCAACGTCATGAGCATATCACCCCTGCCCACATTGCCAGTTCAACATTGAAGCTTCCCGATCAAAGACGTTTTCGAATAATCACGCTTGTTAGTGATATATTGAAATACGGAAATCCGAACTATTTTAAAGATGATTTCAATTTTGTTTCTGAAGGTAGGAGGATAGATGCTTCACATACTACAACCGGAGAAAGTAATTTAAGGATACCCAACCATTGAAGTACTATTTTCACAAAATCTATTTTTAGTCAGTGCCTGTCGTGCATGGAATGCACTTCCTGTTCCTATCAGGCCCATCGAGAGCCGAGCGAGCTAAATCCTGACTTTCAAAAAACATCTTTTGGAGCAAATGACTGAAACTGTCAATCACCTCCCTGTTAACGAGACCCTCTCTTAAACTCTCAATTTCGTTATCCATATCTTGAATCAGATTATACCGGCCAGACCGGGCGATCCTGTTCACTCTATTTAACGACATAATGGAGAATAATGATGGAACTAATTGAAGGAAAAGGTATTAAGTAAGCTAAGAGAGCAGTCAAAGCAAGGATAATTGGAAGCTCCTGAGAAAGAATGAGGAAAGAAGGAAGAGGAGAAATTATTGGAAGGAAAAAACAAACAAAACTATCGATGACAAACGAACGGAAGGTCAGTTGTGAAAGAACTTTCAAAAACAGCTGATTTCTTATCAGTAGTTATCTCTATAGATAAGCGCTGAGTGATCAGGGTCATTCGATCAACAGTTCAGTAGTTGCACCGTTGCCGTGGCAACAGTGTCGGTGTATGCACAGCAGTTTCCCGCTCAAAAACAATGGATTGGAACGTGCACAGTAGGAAGGCAATAGTTGACAAATTCAAAGACAACACTTAACAAACGTGTCTTGAGTTAATGAGTAGATAATAAAAATGCAGCTATTCTCACCGTGCAGAACCGGTAAACAGTTTTAGGTTACAAACACAAATTAGAACTTAACAGTCACAAAACAGGTAATTCACACCAAAATATTAATTTCACAAATTCACCGACTCACAAACTACCTCACACGAATATCGAATGCTGGAGATTCAATTTAAAAACACCTTCAAAAGCAAATTAATTACGGAACAAACTCAGACAGTTTTTACTATGCAGAACAGAACTCCTAGGCAGTTTGATATGTTAATCCTCTTACTATCCTTAAAAGAGCTGTGGAGTTGAAAATTGTGTTCCAAACTTTTCCCTCTATACCTTTATTTGAGCATTCGTTGCCAGGACTAATGTAGAACAGCTGTTTTGACGACTTTTTAAAAATCATCAATTTCGCAATTTACAGGAAAAATGTGAAAAGAATGTACAGAGTGTTTCAGAAGTAGTGTCGAACATTTCAGTGTATTGTTCCTGGATGATAGGAGACTACAAATGTCGTATTTGAAGTGTCCAAAACTCAGCGGTTATCCTTATAGCTGCCATTTTGTTTTTTCACTTAGGAATTTTTATCTCAAGAACGAAATGTTGTATTGATCTGAAATTTGGCATGAATATTTATGATATGCAATGAATATTTGTACTGCATGCATGACCATGAACAAACAAGATCATCCGAAAAACATTTTAAAATCAGCTGGATGGCCATATGGAGCCATACCGAGTTTCAAAGCTTCATCTTAAATACAATTTTTATAAATTGATGTTTGAATGGTGGAAAGTGGTCATGCATGCAGTACGAACATAATTGATTTCTCTGTTATTCTTTGATCAATCTTATTGAAGAATAAAGATAAAATTAAACTTTTTTGTCCTTTGTAAATTTTATGTAAAGTGAACGGTTTTCGTGAAATGTGCCATCAAAAATTTTAAATGGCCGCCATTTTGAAAATTTACATCGAATTTTTTTTTTTAAGTTGAGTCTTCATAGCATAAATTAATATTCATTTCAAATTTCAGATCAATACAACTTTGCGTTATTGAGATGAAAATTCCTAAGTGAAAAAAACAAAATGGCAGCTATATGGATAACCGCTGAGTTTTGGACACTTCAAATACATCATTTCGTAGTCTCTTATCATCCAGGAACAATACCCTGAAATGTTCGACACCACTTCTGAAACACTCTGTATATACAGTAGTATGATCGTAGTCAATGTATTGTATTCTAGGTTCCTTGATCGTAGTTTTAAATGTATCCGCCAATCGTAATTGTGTTATTCCACTAAATTATTCTCGTTTAAGAATGAGGGTTACAGTTCAATGAGCAGGGGAAGTTGTGTGAGTGTACCAGATTTTTTTTAACCCATATTCAAGGTAATGCACATTACTGTTAAGCTTATATTCTCCTTCTACCCTATCATATTCATGTTTTTTTTTCAAGAACTTTTGCATTTGGACTAGAGTTTGGCTACTTTTCATGTATAAATTCAACTTTTTTTTATTGCTGATGATGCCTACATGAGCTTTTTGCTTGTGAGTGGGTAATGGGAAGTGCGAGGGTGATTTGATCAAACGTTCAAGCCTATTCGATGGGATTCGAACCCGCGACCAGGTAGCACTAACAGACTAGAGGGTCTCGGCTATCCTGGCTCCCTCTGTTTACGTTTTTAGTAATAAAGTATAGTAATTATAGTTATTTAGTAATTGTAGTATAGAGAATAGTAGTATAATTTAATATGACAGTAATGTAATAATTGGTCTTCTGAAATAAAAGAAGTCGGGAGTTGTAAAAAATACTCTTTTAATATCTTAACAATTATGATTTTTATCTTTTTTTTATAGATAAATAACTGAATGATAGTCAATAAAAATGTCCAATGTAGAAAATGCTGAATTGATGATGACTGATGACAATGAATCTGGTGGTGGTGAACAATCCAATCCAGCCAACTGTCAGCTGAACACTTCTAACAGAACTCAGGTAAATAACCTTCGAATCTTTAATAATTTAATTCTCATTTTTAATTTTAAATAAGAATTGACTGTCCATTGTTGAATAAAAGTATTATTTATTTTTCTTAGTGATGTTGGTCGGGAATATTTTCAGATTATGATTTCCACTTAAGATCTGGGAATATTTCCCTGGCAAGAAAATTTGGGAAATAATAGGAATTTATGAATTGGCTTTGAAATCGTTCAAACTGATCAATTCCATTCACATTTAGCATGTCAATTAAAAATCATCAATACATTTATTTGACTTTACTTTGAGTGAACCAGTGATCACTTTATCGATTTAATATTGATATAATTAATTATGTTGCATTTCCTCAAAATGATAGAGATCCAACAAAACTTATCACATGCAAAACTTATATCATTTTTGGTCAAGGCTACCAAACTTCAAAGATTCTGAAAATCCACAAGTATTGAAAAGTACTTTAATCAAAATATCGATGGTCTCTTTACTGAAATTCCTTCACTATCGATTTTACTGGTCCAATCAAAGTAAAGTAAACCCAAATATTTTTGGGTTTTAAATTATTTTATGCTTCTTTTTCTAATTCTGGATTTTTCTGAGTATTAGATGTTTTATCATTATCATTATTCATTAGACTTCAGACATTATACTCTGTCCAGACAGGCATGAGCTCTGAAGGATTAGGCCGACCCTCCTACTACTCACACATACAAGCGCAGTCTCCTTTTGTGTGTGTGAGTAAAGGGACGATCTGCCTACCTGTATACTACGTAGTATACATAGTATATCAATGGCGCAGGTAGGCCTGGCGTGTGTGCCTGCGCGTGGGGGAGCGGGGGTCGGCTTAACCTTTCAGGGCTCATGGCAGTCTGGACAGACTATAAACATAAAACAGATTTAACTTTCAAGACATAACAGCAGCAATAACATACAGTAATGTTTGGAATGTAAAAACAGGCCATAATCGGTTGATTGGAACAGACATAATAATGGTATACAATTCAATGATTAGAAATAAGTGCGTATTCTTCCTTACAGCTATCATGAAATGATCATTCCATGAACTTAAATTCTTGAATTCTTAGATCTTTTTACAGTTTTATAAAGTTATTTTTTATTCTAATCATTTTCATATATCTTGTGAATTGCCAATTTATATTGGATTTTATTTTTAGTCATTTCACACAAAAATCATACATTCCCGGGAATTTATGAATTTTGGGAATATTTCCCTTGAATTCCATGAGGATATTTCCTTGATCGTAAATTCCTCGGTATTTCATATCAGTAATATTGTGCTTGACAAAATTTTTTTGAATCGTGTAGTCTTATTGTCATGACTAAGTTTAAAATTGTTATTCGTATGCAGATTATTGATGCGTGTTAATCAATATTAGATGGTTAATATTACCAATATAATTCTATTCAAATCATATTAAATTGTCATAATTCTGTTCTACCATATTTCATTCTCATAATGCATTGTAGTTTTAGTTATTCTTTATTGAACTATGTATTTCTGAACCAGAAACAGTTTTGGGCTGTAAGAGCCTGTTGTTTCCAAACCTGTATGTATGCTTTTTAAAAATAGAAAAATATTCAATCACGTCCCAACATGTAGGCTAATTTGAAGTTTCATATGATTAAAATTATTGATCTTTTCGAATCAACATTTAGCCATGTTTATGTATTATTGTAGTCCTTATTTCAAAATGGAATTGCGTTTTAGCTCACTCCTGAAAACCTTAATACAATATTGATTGACTGCTGATATTTATTATTCTATTTCAGTTGCTAAACATCAGATCGAATGTGATGAATTTGAAGTCGTATCCAGGACCTGTGACTAGCAGGGTGGATATGATCCGCAACGAGTTGAACTCGGCAGCAGGAGATAGCAGCAGGCAGATGGATATTTCGTTAAGCAGTCCCGAAGAGTGCACTGACAACCGCCGCACCCAGTCATCGAACAGCTTGAGGTCCTATCGCAAGTATAACAGTGTTGATAACGACGATGACGAGGATGATAACACTAAGGTTGTGAATAGGTCTCAGGACTCGGATGATTATAATATCGAAGTTGATGATGGGTTGTTTAGAGTGGCCGGATTCATTGACTCGGATGATGAGAGGTTAGAAGTGGATTTGGACATTGTGAAGGCGGCTTTCAAGAACAGCCATTTGGAGAGACCGTTTGTCAACCTGTATACAATACCGAGTCTCACACACGATAGAAGAGATATCACCATTTTGTTGACGGAATCGTACAATAGTTGGTTGAAAGGTTATAAAGCGATAAATGCTATAGAACAAGAACAACAGCAGCAGCCGAAGCAACAGCCGATTGCTGAGAAAGCGTCGCCGGTTCCGAAGCAATCGTTCGCTGAGAGAATGAAAGATAAAACAAATGTGACAACGCCTCCTAAACAGGAGGAAAAAGAGTTGTATGTTCAGTTGATTGATATCAACAGCAGCCCCGGTTGAATGAAAACAAGAGCACTAGGGAAGAAAGTTTGAACAATACCACACACAGCATTCCATCCCCTGTGTCCGAGAAAGAAGAGAAGATCTTCAATAAAGCGCAAGATTTCCCAGACCTGTATAGTAGAACGAATTCGGCTGCGAAAGGATTACGCTCCTCGCCAGCAACTTACAGCAATAAATCGCATTCATCGCCAAAGGAGTCGCCTCGAGCCAGCTCTTCCAACATTGTTGTCGAAATAACCACTGAAGAAAAGTGGAATCCGAGCACAGGGGCGTGGTCGAGCAATCGCAGACCTAGACAGAAGCAGTCCAACAACGACGTGAATAACCCTACTAACGACCAGCAGGTGAATGCAGGTGCAGAAGACGAGAAGGTGCAATGTCCCATTTGCCAGCGCAGCTTCTCCAAGTCCAAAGTCGAGACCCATGCTTCTATGTGCTTCCAGTTTCCAATGGAGACTAGGTCAGTTCCACCTCTTATTTCAAGCGTAAATTACTTGTATTTTGTGTCTTTGAGTATCAAGTTAAAATAGGCTAACAAATTAGAATATTGAGCGACCTTGTTGAGTCGATTCAAATCTCATTTCATACGTAGAGATTGCACTTCATAACCTGTTGGCAAAGTCATGAGATAATTACAAATTGATTTTTTTCGGCCTTGAGATTGGCCTTCAGCCAGAGTGGAGGCCGAAAATAATATTTTTATTTTAAGCTGTTGCTGTGTTGGTTCAAATCTGTCAGATCGGTCCTCATTCTGTCTGGCCGGCCGATGTTTATGTGTGAAGGAGCCTTAAGGCATGACATTTATTTAAAAGAAATTCAAGAAATCTATTGTTATTGAAAAAAATTAATTGTTATTTTCTTTGCGATGATAACAGGAGAGACACTGATGAAAGATAAGTAGACCAACCCTTTCCGCACCAGGCACACAAATAATGTAAATATATCAATGTGTAAGATATATCAAGTGAAAAGTGTAAATTTAAAGTATTGTGCTCACTATAACCTTAGTGTCCGGTTTCCCATTAGGGAACTTTGGACTATATACGGCGAGGTGGAACTACCCTTGGATCTCCCCACCATTCAGCCATACGCTAATAATAATAATGTGTAAGATCAACAGTAAAAAATAAAAGATGATTTTCCAATAAGTTAATATCATTGCCTGTTCAACATTTATTATT